>NC_066583.1:160307350-160416361 GCF_024323335.1 Lathyrus oleraceus
TCGATGGGGAGAAAAGGGTTACTTTTTCGGATCTGGGGCTGAAGCAAAATACTAGCAACTTGAAAAGATTATTCCCAGCTACTGGACAATAAACTCTCACGGGGCCAAAAAGCATCTATCTAGGTAGATCTAGAAAGAAACGGTTAATCAAAGACTCAACCCAATGAGGATATAGCTCAAGGGGAGTGGTTCCATCCAGATAATCAACTGGGGAGGAAACTGAAAAATAATCATCCACGAGGAAATAACTCAGAGGGGAATCAGAAAGGTTAAATTTTTCTGCTAATGGGTTGACACTCTACAATTGGAAGAGGACAGACATACCAAATCTGCATAGGGAAAGGGATACCACCATAACAGAGGATCAGAGGAAGAATGAATCACAAGTGTAATAATGCAATAATGAAATTTATGAATATATATTTATATGCATATGTATATATGATGATTATGTTGACAAAACGATAACAAAGGATACAAATGTCATGATCTTAATCATCAATACAATTCCCAGCCAATCCTCACAGGAGGAAACATCTGCTGGAGAGAATTGAGCCACCTCGAAGACTCAATCCTGGTTGGGGAAAAGGAGCAGATCGGTTGAGGAAAATGAAACATCAACTTTGTGGGGAATTTTAGGTCAAACATATAGAATGGAGCAACCGTGCAAAGGACAACTACAATAATGCTCAGAATCAGGGTTAATAGAAGTTAGGGATAACTCTGATGGCGACTTGCGGGGAAGCAAAATTTTGCCGAATCAATGCAAACTGCTGGAATAACGCTTCTACAACTCGAGGGAGGGCCAATCAAAACCAGTTGGGAAACCAGAAACGAATTTGGCTGCTGAAAAGCTGTTGGAGATGAAATACGGATCGCCAACTGCCTGGGGAGAACCAATACTCCACATTTAGAGCTTCCCATTTTCAGAGAACGCTGTTGATATTCCTTTAAATGAGATCAATTGTTTTTTTAAAGTAATTGCCTTTTATATATTTAAGAAAAAAATGGTTTGGTTTAAAATTTAATTTCAAAAATGATCATCATAAAATTTAAATCTGTTTGGCTGAAAGATAAATAAGAGTAGAAACAATTGGATAAAAATATCAACTTTATTTAATAGAATGGTAGTCTGTAAATGACAAGACTCCATAGATTTCTACAAAAGTTGAGAAAATGGTAATTTACATGAAAAGGGCTACATCGAATACAATGATCACTAATCTTTTACCGACTTTTGATATTCCTTGTGCTCTTTGCGTTGGTTGAAGACGAATCAGAACCAAACATCGTGTCAAGAAATTCTTCAAAATTGAAGATCGACAACTTGTAGTTACTTGCCATAATCCCTAATTTTTGCATAAATTTCCCCAAGGTGGGGTACTCAACTTATCGAGATAATTTTCTGTTTTATGTCTCTAACTTTTGCTGGATCGCCCTTTCGAATTTTCAATCCACCGAGACACTCATGTTTCCTAAGCCTCCATTTCGTGTTTTTCAACTTAGCGAGTTGTTCTTTTCTTTTTAGCCAAAGTATTTCTTGACTGCATCAGTATTTACAGGACGAGTAAGCTCTTCACCATCCATAGTTGTAAGAATCAAAGCACCGCCCTAAAAAGGATCTCCTAATAATATATGTGCCTTCACAATTAGGAATCGATTTGCCCCCTAAAATCTGGTTTGAAAGACAGAATCTTCTTGAGCACAAGATCACCTTCTCTTAACACACGAGGTCTGACCTTCTTATCAAAAGCTTCTTCATTCTCTACTGGTATAATTGGCCATGACACATGGCATTCAACCTCTTCTCTTCAATCAAATTCAACTGATCATAACTGGTCTGATGCCATTCACTCTCTGTCAACTTGGCTTCCATCAAGACACCCAGTGATGGAGATCAACTTCTACCTGGAGCACAACTTCCATGCCATAAATAATTGAGAAAGGGGTTGCCCTGTTGAAGTGCGGATGGATGTGCGATACCCGTGCAAAGCAAATGAGAGCATCTCATGCCAATGCTTATACGTGCCAACCATTTTCTGAATGATCTTCTTAATGTTCTTGTTTGCAGCTTCAACACCACCCATTCATCTTAGGTCTGTAGGGAGAAGAATTATGATGTGCAATCTTGAAGTCTTTGCAACGAGCTTCCACATGTTATTATTCAATTTCGATCCATTATCAATAATGATCTTGCTTGGCCACACCATGCTGGCATATAATCTGATTCTTGATAAACTGCATAATAACTTGCTTGGTTACATTCGCATACGTTCCGCTTCACACCACTTTACAAAGTAGTCAATAGCCACCAGAATGAAATGATGTCCGTTCGAAGCTTTGGGCTCAATCATGCCAATCATGTCAATTCCCCACATAGAGAAGGGCCATGGGGAGGAAATGTCGTTCAATAGTGTCGGAGGAACATGAATCTTATCCGCATAAATTTGATACTTGTGGGCATTTCTTCACAAGCTTGCAACAGTCAGATTCCCTTGTCAGCCAATAGTAACCTGTATAAACATCTAATTAGCCATAACATGTCCATTGAAATGAGTACCAAAGGAACCTTCATGGACTTCGGTCATCAACAGGTTTGCTTCATGTCTACCCATGCATCTGAGCAAAACCATATCAAAGTTTCTCTGTAAAGTACATCACCATTTAGGTAGAAATGTCGGCTAATCTCCTCAAAGTCTTCCTATCTTTCAAAGATGCCCTAGACGGGTAAATTGACTTTAGAGGAAACACTTGATATCAAAATACCAAGGCTTCTCATCTTTGACTTCTTCTACAACAAACACATGGCTGGCCTATCAAGACGCATTATGGTCAAATTAGGAACTTCATTCCAATATTTGCCATAATCATTGATGCCAACGTTGCAAGAGCATCTGCCATCCGGTTCTCATCTCGAGGGATATGATAAACTTAACCTTTGTAAATAAAGTGGAAATCCTCCTAGCATAATCTCTATATGGTATCAAACCGGGTTGATTCGTCTTCCCTTCACCTTTGATCTGATTCACAAACAAAGTGAATCTTCATAGGCGTCTAGATACTTGATTCTAAGATCAATGGATTCTTCAAGCCCCATAATGCAAGCTTTATACTCAACTATATTGTTTGTACACTTGAAAGTCAATCTAGATGTAAATGGAAAATGCGTGCCTTGAGGAGTAATAATCACTGCCCCAATTCCAATACCATACTGATTAACAGCTCCATCAAATACCATGCCCCAATGGGAACCAGGTTCTGGCCCTTATTCAAGAAATGGTTCATCACAATCTTTCATCTTCAAGTACAAAATCTCTTCATCAAGAAAATCATACTACACTGACTGATAATCTTCATTTGTTGGTGAGCCAAATGGTCAGCCAAGATACTACCTTTAATCACTTTTTGAGATCGGTATTTGATATCATACTTGAAAAACAACATCTTCCAACGAGAAATCCTCCCGTTAAGTAGGCTTCTCAAAATATACTTGATTGGATCCATTTTGTATATCAACCAAGTGGTATGATTCAACATATACTGACGCAGGCGCTTGGCAGCCCAAGCCAATGTGCAACTAGTGTTTTCAAGCATAGAATACCAAGTCTCATAGTCAGTGAACTTCTTACAGAGGTAGTAAATGCATATTCCTTCTTTCCAGTTTCATCTTGCTGACCAAGAACACAACCCATACTCTTATCAAGCACAATCAAATACATGATCAAAGGTCTTCCTTCAACAGGCGGAGACAGAATCGGAGGCTCAAGCAAATATTCATTGATACTATTGTAAGACCCTAATTTTGTCCCTAAGATCCATCATGGCATCATAACATTGCACTTGCATTGCCTCAAGGATCACTAGCATCTTTGTTCCCTTTACCTGTAGGTAGGATCTCTTGTGAGTGGTTTGAGATCACCAAGCATGCTTGAATGGTATATCATTGCTTTTCTTATTTTGTTTACTAACCAAAAGCACAAAAATATGTCACTAACATCTTTTGCTTGAATGCTTAAGCAATCACCAAGTCAAGAGCTTCAAGGAGATCCTTTGTGCAATGATAAGGTCAAGAGGAGATGATAGCAAGCATGGTAATGGTTCACAAAGCTCTCATCCATCAAATATGCCTCCCTAGCATCTCAATTAATCATTTTGATCAAAGCAAGTTGTCGCATTACGCGAAAAACCGGCGGGAAACAAAGACAACAGAGTCGCCACCGTGCGTTATTTATCCCAAAGGAGGGAAAGGAAACGCTCGAAGTAAACCTGGAAAAGACATGGTCTCGCGACCAAAGAGAATGGGATCGGGAGTCGGTTATGCGAAGGGAAGGTATTAGCACCCCTACGCATCCGTCGTACTCGACGGGATCCACGCACAAAAGGGAGGAATAAGGTTGCTAAACACTGCTCACAAACATCAAACACTGGCTGAAAAGAGACACAGAAAACAAAAGAAACTAACTCGGCAGGATATCGCATCCTGGGCCTACGTAGTCTATCAGGAATAGACATCAGAGTCGGCGTAGTTCGGACAGGGGGAAACGTGCTCGCTAGGATGTCGCATCCTATGCATACGTATCTTCTCTGACTAAAGAAGAATCAGAGCACTCGTAGCTCAGCTAACGCACGCCAAACAAAATCACACAGGAAACCGACTGCCAATCGCTGGACTTACGTCAGACTCCACACAAACAGGAAAACCTGGAGACCGAATGCCAATCGCTGGACTTACATCAGACTCCGAACCAAACAAAGACACACAAAGGAAAACGACTGCCAATCGCTGGACTTACGTCAGACTCCTACCAGAGAAGGAGAAACAACTCACACAAACAAAACAAAAAGGGCGCCCGGAGAGATCAGCTCATCTCCTGCCTACGTACCTCATCTGGTATGAGGATCAGGGCGACGTAGTTCCCCTACGCAGGGACAAAGGACTAGCCTAACCAGATAACAAAGGGAGACACAACTAGGGAGACTACGACTCGAGCCTAGATGTTATCATGCATATCATCCCTAAGTTAAGGTTGCTATCTAACTTGCACAGGGAGCAAGCTATCCTAAGCAGCACAAACAGACAAAGCAAAATATCATAAATAGCACACACTATATACAAACAAAGTGGGCTCACACAGGGGTTAGGCTTTAGTCAAGGGGTCATGTCAACCTCGACAAACAAGCCACTGTATCAGGGTGAAGTTAGCTCTTAACCCTAACATTGAGAGTTAGGGTGAAGCAGATGAAATAGGAGGTGAGGGGTGTGCCTCACAGCTCTTATCCCTGGCCTGGGAGAGCTTCAGACAAATGAAGTGTGGGTTCAGAAAGTGGGAACCCTTCTACACTTATGACTGACTCAACATAGATCTTGGGTTAGGATCCACAAGACTTCAAGCCAAGGGATGACACACTGAATAGCAGGAGATGGACTACACATCTCTTGTGTCTGCCAATGCCTCTTTGTAGCGGTGTATTCGTCGCTATATGATTTATTGATTAAATCAAAAGCAAAGCATACAATGAATCGAGTCGCCACCGCACTTTTATTTATCCAAAGGACTGGCTAAAAAGCGAACAAAAGCCTAAGAAGTTTTACACATAGAAAACTAATGAAAAGATCAGAGAGTCTGGGTAAGGGGTAAATTACGCAATGGGAAGGTGTTAGGCACCCAAAACGTCCTAGGTACTCCTAGGAAGCCCTTTTCACACTTGTTGTACTAAATTGTTATTTGTTTATGACATATTGTGCAAACATGAATGGGATGGTGAGAAAAGAATATACAATTTTTATTGTTTTTGTGTTCGAACGGATGAACCCGTTGCCTACGTACCTTCCATCAAAGGTAAGGATCAAAACGCCGTAGTTCGGCTAAAAGATTTCCAAAAGTGAGTGGATTCAATTTTAAACACAATCCCTAAGGTCTTACGTTATCCACGGGAGAAAACTCAACCTTATACAAACAACGAGTCCACCATGTGAGAAAAGCTTCAACTTGCTAGACAAAAAAACACCTGAGGGGTTAACCCTATAATAAGCAAGGAAGTCTTACAATTCAATTACTAAGGACAAAAGGTGAGATTAACATCAACCAACTAGGATAAATCAAACCTATGGCTAATGTATGAAAACTTAACAAGAATGGGCAAAGCCATAAAACAATTGAATGGGTGAATTTAATTGATTAGGATTATTCAACAAAAGGAGGGTTAAAGTATGATTAATATTGATTCAAAAGAAGTATTAGGAAATGGAGTTTGAAAAGTCAAGGACTTAGGGTCCAGGTTTCTAATTTGAAAGCATGAAGATGTTTGCACAATAGTTATCTCAAGTTTTGAAAGCAATGTGTGAAAAGGTTTAGGACAAAGATGGATGAATGGATGAAGACGGAGTGTAAAACTTCCTAGAAGGTTCACCTCTTGAAATCATATAGAAGATGACTCAAGTGTGTCCTTTGGAATAAGCAATGAGCAATAACAAACAAGCAAAGCAAAGGAAGAAAGTCAACAAAAGCGGATACCGGATGCCAATCACTTGGACTTATACCAATCTCCTAAAACAAAACTGGATATCAGAGGCCACTCTATGGACTTATACCAATCTCCTCAACAAAGAAATAAAAAGTGGATACCGGATGCCAATCTATCTGGGCTTATACCAATCTCCAACAAAAAACAAAGCAAACACTTGGATGTCAGATGCCAATCTATCTGGGCTTACTCTAACCTCCAACATATGATCATGGGAAAACAAATGCCAAATTACATGGACTTACAATTGCATCCTCACATAAATAAAACAAATGCATCAAGCAAAGAGAAGATGAGTGGCCAATGAAATGGTCTTATACTCACTTCCATATCATAGGAATAATGGCCAATGAATGGTCTTACAATTGTCCTCAATGGGCAAACAACAAAGATATGTCACAAAGACAAATGAAATGATCATGCACTAATGAGCAATTAATGATGATAAATGCACAAAGCATGCAAGCAGACATGTACAAATGAACTAAGTAATCAATCAACCAGGGTCATTCAGCACACTCTATAACCAAACAATGAGGCTCATACAAAGGGTAGGCACTGAAGCCAACTGGAATAGGGTTAATGGTGCTCTTAACCTTGACATTGAGAGCCAAGGTGAAGCAGATGAAAGGATATGAGGGGTGTGCCTCATGCTCTTATCCCTGTAAGGATGGGCAGAAGAAAAAAAAAAGAGGAGAAGGACAGAGGAAAGAAAGCAAAAAAAAAAATCAAAACAATCAGGGAGAGCTTCAAATGATAGAAGGTGTGGGAGTTCAGAAAGTAGGAACTCTCTCCACAGATTGTTGACTCGATTGATCTTGGGCTCTTACTCACTATGCATCAACACATGTGGTGTGAGCAAGGTGAGTGACACACAGAATAGTAGGAGATAGGTTACATATCTCTTGGATTCTACCAATTGCCTTATTTAAAGGACTTTTCCTGCTTGGGACAAAAGTAAACAAGCACAAACATCGCCTCTTAAGGAGGACTTCAGACAGTTGCCTGGCCAAGTAACAGGCCAGGTCTTCCAGACTACATGAGGACAAGAGATTCTACCTCAATGCAAATGCTATCAAGCAAAGCAATGCAAGTTCTCAAAGAACTATTTAGCAACTAATGGTACCTGAAATCAATACAATAAAATCAGTATACAACTCAAATTCAAAACCAATATAAGATAAGGATCAACAGTCAACATAAGTAATCCCATGTGCAAAGCACAGAGCTCAAAGAATATGAGCTAAACATCCTACAAAACAAACAAGTTAGTTCATTATAATCAATCAAACTCAATTAACTTGCATTAATCTCCTTAAGGTATTTGCTTCTTAACCTGAAAAACCAAACTCAAACATGAGCAACAAGACCACTAGGACAAGCCTAGGGTCAAAAAGAGATAAAAAATCCAAAACAGCAAGTGAAAGATGTCCAAAATCAAGTTCAAACAATTAAGAAACAAACCCAAGTGGTTTCACATTCATATCATTTATCATTATCATTTCACAAACAAATTAGGTCAAAGCATGTCATATAGAACCTCAAAGAAGTCAACAGAAAGACCCCACTCAAATCCAATCACAAACATTTCAATAAATCCTCAAATAATTCATGATCAAACATCATCCATAACATGATAAGCATACCAAATTTCAGCTCATTTGGATAAAGGGAAGTAGGTCAATGAAAATCAGAAAGTCAAGGAAAGTTCAAGCAAACTCATACAAAGCATCAAAAAATGCACCAACTTCAATTAATCATAAAACAGAAACAAAACATGATAAATGAATGGGACCAAAGCCATGATAAACTTCAAGATGTCTAAATTACTCATGCCAAATTTCACATCCATCCAATTAATAACCAGAATTTCACAAACCAAATACAACACATGTATCTAAAACCCAACCCAACAAAAAAAAGACATCATCGACAAAAAGTCAACAAATGACCAAACAGGGGAGCAAATTAGGATCAAATAGGAAATGCCATCAATAATTCCAGAACAATTCACATGTATTCTCAACATCCATAAGTATATTCATGCAAAAATCCAGACCATTTTGAGTTCTATAAGCATGGTAATTAAAATCATGAAGTTGGACATGAATGGTGTGACACAAATTGTCACACCTCTATTCAAAAAATCATATCTCATCAACCAGCAATGATAAAATCACAAACTCTACACCAAAATGACCATGAACATGTCTAGTTTAAGCACAAAAAATTTGAGAGGCATTGGATTAAGTATCATCATTTCATAAGCAAAATGGCAAGGCATACACAAAATAGACACACATGAACAAACCCTAGCACATTTAAAAATCCACACGTGCAAAAAATCTGGAAAAATCACCATAATAAACTAGAGATCATGAGGAGCATTTCACAAAAAATCCCATCAAATTTGGATTAAAATTGAGTGACTTATGAATTTTCTAAGATTGCCATGCCAAATGAAATAAAATTGAAAAAAAAGAAAATGATTCAATTAAATTAAGACACGACAATGGCAGAATTGTAATTATGGGACTCACTAAGTGAAACGCCGCGTTTCACTTAGTGAGGTGGCGCGTCGCCATTCGCTTCATGGCCAGGAAACAAGAGAATCATGCAAAGCAAAATTTCAAGCGATCAAGCACGATTTCTGGGTTTAGAAATCTAGGGTTTATGCAACAGTAACATGTTCATCATCGTGATGAACATTTTTTCCAGATTTTGGAAATAGATATACCAATCAATTCATCTAACAGCGCTCATCATTAATCCGACCTTGATTTTCATTAATTCGAGCTAACATGGAAGAAATGAGCTAAACAAAATTTGACAACCAAACTTTAATTCAATGTTTCTCTCTCAATTCAATGGTTTTTCACGATTCAAAGCTCAATACATCCAGCATGGAGAGATCTTTAACAAGCATATCATGATTTTAACAATGGCTAGGTTCGAATTTTTACCAGATTTGAAGAACAGTGCGGATTTCGTGGTTGTTTGGCTGTGATGAGTTGAAACAGAAGCTCCTTCAAGTTCCAGATGATGAATAGAGGGAGAATCGTGGCTCAAACTTGCTTGGTGATGTCCAAATCAAAAGCTGCCATGTGAGAGGTCCAATGGAACAGTAGCGGTTTCTTGCTTTACAGTGATGAAATGATGCTTGCCAAAGCCCCAAAAATGTTGGTAGATGATGGCACAATGAACCAAGGCACGAATTCTTTGGCAATTTTCAGAAAAAATCCAAATGAAGAATTGAGAGTTTTTTTTTTAGAGAAAAAGAATTCAGATTTGAGTTTTCAACTGTGGCTAGGGTTTTTTAGTCTGAAGTGTGCAATATATACTTCTGATTAACAATGCCTAAGCTTGGTTAATGAAGTGATAAATGAGATTAGCTTAAATGAAGGTGTTTTGGTCAATTGGTACAAACACTCAAGTTGCATGTGCATGGCATGATACAGTGCGAAAATGGGCCTAAACACATCCCAAATTTGGTTTTTGAACATTTGTAATTGGTAGAATGTGTAGGCAATGATTAATTTGAAAGTCAATTTTTCACCCCTCCCTATTTTAATTCAATGCACTTGAAAAAGGCCATTTTGATTGGATGATTTTTGGTGAAATGTGATGAAGGATTTGGATAGAGCATATCAAATGTGACTTGTAGCAAAAAACCTCACTCAATTTGGCCAAATGGTTTGAAAGTTATCTCACTTTGAAGTTCAAAAAATCATGAGAATGATTTGATCATAACTTGCCAATCACACATGAGAAATGAGTGTTCTTGGACTTTTTGGAAATGGGAGAACAAGATCTTCAACTTTCATGTTGGACAAAAATTCAATTGAAGCTTGTATGATAAAGTAATTTTGAGGAGAAGAACTTTCCATTTTTGGCAATTTCCAATTACAGGTCAACTTACTATTTTTGGAAACTTTTCACCTGACCTCAAATTCTTCAATGATGATGTTTGACATGTTATATGAGGCTTATATGGACATGAATGAGACCTCTCAAACCAATTCCTACCATCAAATCCCTGATTAAATGCATAGTTGACCACAGTTGACTACAGTTGACTTTGCTAGGGTTTTGGTTGACTGAACCATGTTCTGATGAATTCGAAGCCCCTACCACTTGAGATCTTGATTCAAAATGATATCACAACCCAAATGAACTCTTGATGAATGATCATGGTGCCCAAATTCTTCAAGAATGGTCACCATCTATTGCTCAATGGCTGTTTTTGACTGATTTGACCTAGCTTGCTTCATCTGCAAGTAACATGGTTAGATGACAATATTTTTGTACTTTTGGTTAGTAAACAAATGAAAAGCAATGATATACAAATGCAATACATGCTTGGTGATCAAGAACCACACTCACAAGATAACCCACCCACTAGGAGGGAAGCAAAGGTGCACAAAGATCCTTGAGGCAATGATATGGTATGATATGATGCTATGAGGGATCTTAGGGACAAAATTGGGGTCTTACAGATGCCCCTATTTAAGGTCATTCTAGCCGGAGAAGTGAAGTTTAGAAATCTTCATCTCGACGCGGTAGAATGGGCTTAAATAACAGTAATGAGACAAATTTTGGTCCCTAAGAGACCTCATGATGCAAATGTATGCATGCAAAAGACACAAACTCTGTGGGGATACAGTTCACACAGAAGAAAAGACGATCCATCAGAGTAATCACTCACCAGGAACAGAGACTGTAACAAGATTCTCATTGGGGATAGTAAAAGAAAAAGAATGCGTGAGCAGGACACGACTTCAAGTTGGGGAAAAACAAAACTGACACAGCGTGAACAAGACACGACTCTGATTAGGGTAATAACAGAAATCAGACTGGAGACCTAACTGGGGAGTGAAGGACTCACACTGGGGAAAAGAAAATCCCAAAGGAAGAACATCCATTGGAGAGACACAAGCTGACTCCTGGGAAAAAGCAATAGGAAACTCCACTGAGGAAGCACCAAAGAATGAGATGTTACCGGTATAAGGGTAACAAACTCAAGAAGAATGAATATCTAAGACCGGTATAAGGGTGAGAGATATCAATCAACCAAATATCTGAGAAAGACCTGAAAAAGGTACATCAACTCAGGCAAATCTGACTCCGCAGGGGACCGAGGTCATAATAGGGAGCAGAAAGGTAGGAACACCAGGGATACCGAGGTATATAATAGGTGACCGACCAAAGCGTGAATTGGTATATATGCCAAAACACTCATCATCCGAAAGGAGGGCTTGAAAAAAGCGAATCGACTTACAGGATGGACATTCGAATCCACAACGGGAAAACGAACCTTACTCAACTGGGGACACAAACCCAAAGAGTGCATGAGATATAATATCCATTACCGGCAGACCGTGGATAATAATACTCGCATGAGATATATTATCTATTACCGTCAGAACGTAGATAATAAACTCGCATGGTAGGAAACACCAGAGATACCGAAGCATATAATAGGTGATCTACCGAAAACGTGGATTGGTATATATACCAAAACACTCATCATCCACAACACAAACTGGTTTAAGGATGGATATTCAATTCTTCAAAGAATACGAATCTTGCTCAGTTGGGGAAAATCAACAAAGGATTCCAACTAAAGAGCGCATGAGACATATTATTCATTACCGGCAGACCGTGAATAATATACTCGAAAGGAAAAGACACCAGAGATACCGAAGTATATAATAGGTGACTAACCAAAAAGAGAGACAATCGATACCAAGCATCCGGGTAAACGAAAGATAACTCAAAGGGATAAATTGCGAGCATCCGGCAATTATCCAAAGAATATTCGATTCCGCAAAAAGGAAAAAAGCGAATCTTACTCGACCAGGGAAACACAAAAGGCTTCGACTGAAGAGTGCATGAGATATATTATTCATTACCGGGAAACCGTGAATAACATACTCGCATGGAAGATTATCCACAACCGGTTACTGGGTTAATAAAGGATAAATCAACCGAAAAGAAAGGCATCGGGATACCAAACTAGGTATATAATGATGACCAATCAAAGGGAACAACAACATTACCAACACAAGGGTAAATGAAAGGAGACTCGCTGGGGATAAATTGCGATCATCCGGCAATTATCCACAACTGTACCACAAGGCACAAACTCCGCTGGGGAGAAAGAAATCAACACCTGGGATTTACAACTACCAAATACGGGGTAGAAGACCACAAACTCAACTGGGGATAGAAATCACCACAGGGAGGCACCAACTCTGTTAGGGATAAAACCACAACAACAGGAATCCACTTATAACCAGGACGAACCACAAAAGTTACCCTGTTAGGGAAAAGAGATAGGACTTACAACTACCGAATACGAGGTAATAGCCATACTCTGGTGGGGATAACTATGAATTAGGGTTTACATCTACCGAATACGAGGTAGAAAACCAAAAACTTGTCGAGGAATAAAAGGTATATAACCACCAATTCCGCTGAAAGGGCAAAGAAAAATAGGACTTACAACTACCGGTATAAGGGTAGAGGCCCGAAAAATTCCGCTGGGGAACAACCCACTGGGAAGCACAAGACAGTTGACAAATAGCCAATTCGGGAATAATCTGAAAAGACAGACTGAATCAAGACACGTCCTAATGAGGATGTAACTCAAATAGGAAAATCCATCCCAATATATATGTTGGGAGGAAACGGAAGAAACCATCATCCACGAGGATATATCTCAGTGGGGAACTGCAGAAGGACAGACAAAAGACACTTTCTGCTTATGGGGTTGACTCTATATGGAGAGATTTAACACCCGACATCTGCTAGGGGAGATCTATTAGGGATCTGCACCACCATAGCAAGGAACAATCAACAAAAGATATATGGCGAGAAGTGCAACATGAATATCTAAATGTTTATGAATATGCATGAATATGCGTGATTTATGTTTGATGAATGCTGACAAAACAGACATATCTAACACAAACAGGTCCAGGAATCAAACGCCCGGTACTATACTTCCAGGGGAGAACCAACTGGAAAGCCAATCTGCGGAGATCTACATGCTATAAAGCATAGATCTGCGGGTACTGCTGGGGAGCAGAGGATCAGAGATATCAGGAAACACCAAATCTCTGAGTGATGGATCAGCAAACAACCCAACCAGGGTACAGAAAGTTACAACGGGCAAAACAGCCACCAAGACGAATCTGTTGGGGAACAAGAGAAAATCTCGAAGATCCGCAGGGGATCTCAGCATCAACTGAGAAACAAAAAGTTCTGCAACTCCAAACAACTCCGGGGAATAACCCATTGAAGGAGAATAACATCATCCAAGTAGAATCCAACTGCATAAGCAACTCTACTGGGGAAAACTGCTGCTGGAGAAAACTGAGTCTTCAGCAATACTTTGCTTGCAACTATGCTGGGGAACAACCCCATCACAAGATCTGGAGAAAGAAGATACAACCAAACCAGGAATATGAACCAAATGTCTTACCTGTTGGAGATCATGCCACCCTTGGGAGAGCACTGAGATATTCTTGAGTATCCTTTCGACATTGTGAATATTCACTTTGTTTAAAAACAGCAAATTTTGAAAAATTTGATTTGTTTAAAAACAATGATATTTTATCAATTAAAACATGCAAAACATTTGTTGAATTGAAACAAATAAGAGTGCAAATAATTGGATAAAAGCTCAAATTCATTTGATGGAATGGTAGCCTGCAAATGGCAAGACTCCATAGATCTGTACAAATTTGAAATCAGTGATATATATTGGAAGAGGGCTACATTGAACATAATGATCCTTTCTCTACCAATTTGAATCTTGATGTATTCGAAGCTTCAGTTGACGGCGAATCGAGAATCCTCTGACGAAAAGACAACTGGTGAAACAGAAAGTCTTGTAAGGATGCAGTTACTTGCCAAATCCCTAATTTTTGCCTAGATTGCCCCAGGGTGAGGTACTCAATCTAGCGGGATGCAAATATTCTTTTTTTCAAGTCTCTAATTTTTGCCTGGATTACCCTTGCAGGTTCTCCACCGAGACGCTCATTTTTGCCTAAGCCGCCCTTTCGGGTTTTCAACTTAGCGAGTTGTTCCGTTTTTTCTTTTGCATATACCTTTTTTTTTAGGCAAAGTATCTCTTGACTGCATCTGAATTCACAGGACGAGTGAAATCCTCCCCATCCATTGTTGTAAGCATCAAAGCACCGCCTGAAAAGGCTCTCTTAACAACATATGGACCCTCGTAGTTTGGAGTCCATTTTCCCCTGGAATCGGGCGCGAAAGACAAGACTTTCTTGAGCACGAGGTCACCTTCTCGGAACACACGAGGCTTGACCTTCTTATCGAATGCTTTCTTCATTCTTTGCTGATATAACTGACCATGACACATGGCAGTTAACCGCTTCTCTTCGATCAAATTCAATTGGTCATAACGACTCTGAATCCATTCAGCATCAGTCAACTTGGCTTCCATCAAGACTCTCATTGATGGGATCTCCACCTCTACTGGGAGAACAACTTCCATGCCGTAAACAAGAGAGAAAGGGGTTGCCCCTGTTGAAGTGCGTACAGACGTACGCTACCCGTGCAAAGCAAATGGCAGCATCTCATGCCAATCTTTGTACGTGACAGTCATCTTCTAGATAATCTTCTTGATATTCTTATTAGCAGCTTCAACAGCCCCATTCATCTTAGGTCTGTAGGGAGAGGAATTATGGTGTGTAATCTTGAATTCAGCGCACAACTCATCCATCATCTTATTATTCAGATTAGATCCATTATCAGTAATGATCCTCTCTGGCACACCATAACGGCAAATCAACTGATTCTTGATAAACTTCACAACCACCTGTCTGGTTACATTTGCGTACGAAGCGGCTTCAACCCATTTGGTGAAGTAGTCAATCGCTACGAGAATAAACCTGTGTCCGTTGGACGCTTTCGGCTCAATCATGCCGATCATGTCAATTCCCCACATAGAGAAAGGCCATGGTGATGAAATCACATTCAGAAGTGTCGGAGGAATATGAATCTTATCCGCATAAATTTGACACTTGTGACATTTCTTCACATACTTGCAATAGTCAGACTCCATTGTCAGCCAATAGTAGCCTGCTCTCAACATCTTCTTAGCCATGGCATGTCCATTGGAATGAGTACCAAATGAACCCTCATGGACCTCAGTCATCAATAGGTTTGCTTCGTGCCTATCCACGCATCTGAGCAAAACCATATCAAAATTTCTCTTATACAACACTTCACCACTAAGGTAGAAACTGCCTGACAACCTTCTCAAAGTTTTCCTATCTTTCACAGATGCCCCAGGCGGGTATACCTGATTCTGGAGGAAATTCTTGATATCAAAATACCAAGGCTTGTCATCTTTCACTTCTTCGATTGCAAATATGTGAGCTGGTCTGTCCAAACGCATCACAGTAATATTGGGGACATCATTCCACCGTCTGACCACAATCATGGAAGCGAGTGTAGCAAGAGCATCTGCCATCCGATTATCCTCTCGAGGAATGTGATAAAATTTAACTTCTGTGAAGAATGTTGAAATTCTCCTTGCATAATCTCTGTATGGGATGAGACCAGGTTGATTCGTCTCCCATTCTTCCTTGATCTGATTAACAACCAAGGCCGAATCACCATACACATCAAGATACTTGATTCTCAAATCAATGCATTCTTCAAGTCCCATGATACAGGCTTCATACTCCGCCATATTATTCGTGCATTTGAAAGTTAGCCTTGCTGTAAACGGAATGTGTGAACCTTGAGGAGTAATGATCACTGCCCCAATTCCATTTCCATATTGATTAACAGCGCCATCAAACACCATCGTCCATCTGGAACCAGGTTCCGGACCTTCATCAAGTGTTGGCTCATCGCAATCTTTCATTTTCAAATACAGAATTTCCTCATCAGGGAAGTCATACTGGACAGACTGATGATCTTCGATCGGCAAGTGCGCTAAATGGTCAGCCAAGATACTACCTTTGATAGCTTTCTGAGCTCGATACTCAATATCATACTCAGACAACAACATCTGCCAACGGGCAATCCTCCCAGTTAAAGCAGGCTTCTCGAAGATATACTTAATTGGATCCATTCTGGATATCAACCAAGTTGTATGATTTATCATGTACTGGCGCAGACGCTTAGCAGCCCAAGCCAAAGCACATCACGTCTTCTCAAGCATCGAGTACCGAGACTCACAATCAGTAAACTTCTTACTGAGGTAGTATATAGCAAATTCCTTCTTCCCCGATTCATCTTGTTGACCGAGTACACAACCCATCGAGTCTTCAAGAACTGTCAAATACATGATCAGAGGTCTTCCTTCCACAGGCGGAGACAATATCGGAGGTTCAGACAGATATTCTTTGATACTGTCGAAAGCTTTCTGGCAATCCTCGGTCCAATCATGAGACTGATCTTTCTGGAGGAGCTTGAATATCGGCGCACATGTGGCCGTCATGTGGGATATAAATCTGGAAATGTAGTTCAAGCGGCCAAGAAAACCTCGGACTTGCTTCTCAGTTTTGGGTGCAGGCATCTCTTGTATTGCTTTGACCTTTGCAGGATCAACCTCAATACCTCTTTCGCTTACCACAAAACCCAACAACTTGCCGGAACGGACTCCAAATGTACACTTGTTCGGATTCAGGCGAAGTTTAAACTTCCTCAAACGCTGAAAAAGCTTCAACAAATGCTCAACATGCTCAACTTCCGTTCGGGACTTAGCAATCATATCATCAACATAGACCTCTATCTCCTTGTGCATCATATCATGAAACAAGGTAGTCATAGCTCGTTGATACGTGGCTCCGGCGTTCTTCAAACCGAAGGGCATCACTCGATATCAGAATGTTCCCTAAGGTGTGATGAATGTTGTCTTCTCCATATCCTCTGGTGCCATCTTGATTTGATTATATCCGGAAAATCCGTCCATAAAGGAAAAGACTTTGAATTTAGCTGTATTGTCTACCAACATATCAATGTGTGGTAGAGGAAAATCATCTTTCGGGCTAGCCTTATTCAAATCTCTATAATCAACGCACATACGGACTTTTCCGTCCTTCTTAGGAACATGCACAATATTGGCCACCCATTGAGGATATGTAGAAGTCACCAGAAACCCCGCATCAATTTGCTTCTGAACTTCCTCTTTGATCTTCACTGCCATATCTGGATGAGTTCTTCTGAGCTTCTGCTTCACAGGCACGCACTCAGGCTTCAAAGGCAGGAAATGTTGCACAATATATGTATCCAAACCCGGCATATCTTCATAGGACCAAGCAAAGATATCTGAATATTCTCGTAGCAAACTGATCAAATCTTCCTTGACAGGCCCTTCAAGAAGTGCCTCAATCTTCACCAGGCGAACACAATCCTCAGACCCCAAGTTGACTGTTTCCAAGTCTTCGAGATGCGGCTGAATGATCTTCTCTTCGTGCTCAAGGAGACGGGTAATCTCATCAGGAATCTCCTCAACGTCATCTTCCTCTGCCTCAAATACAGGGAATTCAAAATTGGGAGATGGCGTTGGATCATTATGTTCAATGGATTTTAGGATCAACCTGCATAATGATTTTGGTTAATGAAAAACTTTTAGAATTTAAACAAGCAAACCATTATGCAGATGAAAAAGATTGCTTTTATTCTTGTTTTTTATGGTTTTTTTTTTGTGATCACTGATTTCATGCAAAAGCAAAAAGTGAAAACAAAAGGAAAAACAAATGTTTAACAATGCATTAATTGAATGAAAACATCATTGTATATATGCTTTGCCAACAATGTCATCACTTCTCCTTTTGGCATGGGAGAAGGGTTTCAAACAAAGTGAACAATTACTCTGATCTATGGATGACCGTAGGAACATCTACAGCGACCCAATTGTGGCAGACACCACCAGGAATGACGAAGTTGTTCACGTCTTCTGCATCCTCTTCCAAGATGGCAGCAGCTTCCTCCTCAGGTTGATCATCATGGATGAATCCTCCACTCGTGAACAAACCTTGCTCATTATATGCTCCAGAACAAAAGCCAATGCCAACCCGGGATCTATTGTCTTCAAGTTCAATCACCTTCCCTAATCCAGCAACTGCACCACATTCAATGGCCAGCTTTGCATCACGGTAGGAAGTGAATGAAGGAGACTTCTTCTCGATTGGTTCATCAATAGATAAAGCTTGGAATGGCGTTCCAACTTCCTCCTCAGCGTCAATGTACGAGAAAGAAGACAAATGGCTAACCAGGAGAGCTTTTTCTCCCCCTACCACCACCAGTTTCTTATTTTTGACAAATTTCAGCTTCTGGTGTAGGGTGGATGTCACGGCGCCAGCCTCGTGAATCCGTGGTCTGCCTAAGAGACAGCTATAAGATGGGTGGATATCCATTACCTGGAAAGTAACTTGGAAATCACTTGGTCCAATTTTGATTGGGAGATCAACCTCCCCAATCACGGTCTTACGCGACCCATCGAATGCTTTCACAACAACCCCACTTTGCCTCATAGGAGGACCTTGATATGACAATCTGGAGAGTGTGGTCTTTGGCAATACATTTAGAGAAGATCTAGTGTCCACTAGCACATTGGACATTGCATCAGATTTGCAATTCATGGAGATATGTAAAGCCATGTTGTGGTCTCTTCCCTCCTCAGGGAGATCAGCGTCACAAAAGCTCAAAGTGTTGCAAGCGGTAATGTTTGCAACAATACTATCAAATTGCTCAATGGTGACGTCGTGATCAACATACGCCAGATCCAAGACTTTCTGCAGAGCCTCCCTATGGGGTTCCAAATTCAGCAGCAGAGAAAGAATGGAAATCTTGGATGGCGTTTGTACAAGCTGGTCTACAACGTTGTACTCACTCTTTCTGATGAGCCTTAGCATCTCATCAGATTCTTCATCTACAATGCCACTCGGGCCAACTGAAGAAACGGGAGTTTTTTGTACAGAGGAGGATGGTTTGGCAACATCACGTGCCTGATTCTGAATATTAACAGCGGTCCCAACCGGACGCTCAACAATATCAGAAGCGGCAACCTTAGGAGGCGCAGAAAACACACGACCACTTCGGGTCAACCCACTTACATCAGCGACGTTGGTCACGGAAGTTGAAGGCAAAGGCACTTCTACCCCATCTTGCACAGCAACAGGGTTGTATCTGAATGGCACCGCTCGGTCAGAGGCATAGGGCACAGGGCCTGCAGGTTTAATGACCAAAGAAGGGGAAGCCTTCGGCTTGCTGCTATCATAGCGGATAACAACAGGCTCAGGTAATTTGAACACTGGAGATATAACATTAACCTCCGGTTCGTCCTCGTCGACATTGCGATTCTGCAAAATCTCAATGGTTCCTTCGTCTAATAGCTCTTGTAACTCTCGGCGGACCTGATTACAACCCAGGCGATTCACAGAACAGATGCGGCACTTGTCGTGGTTATGCTCTAAGTAGCTGTACTGACACAGCAAACGATGTAATTCGACCAACGACTGCCTAATGTGGCTTACATATCTGACCTTGTACTTCCCAAGGCATTCCTGAACCATATTAACTGACTTCCCATGTCCAGGCAATGGGTTCTTGGTGACATTCGGGCCTGAATCTTCAAAACTCAAGATTCCACATCTCATAAGGTCTTGAACCTTAGTCTTGAGTGGGTAGCAATTCTCAATGTTATGACCCGGAGCACCGGAATGGTAAACACAATGCTGATCTGGTTTATACCACCATTGTGGATTTGCAGGAATGGCCGGAGGATCCCTGGGAGAAACCAATTTCCTTTCCAACAAGGAAGGATAAAGCTCTGCATATGTCATAGGAATTGGATCGAAGCTGATCTTCTTCCTATCATAACTCAAGTTAGCTTGATTGGTTGTACTGCCACGAGGCTGGTAAGCCTGTTGCTGTGGACGATGTTGTTGCTGATACTGAGGCAGTTGATATTGTTGCTGATGCTGATATTGCTGATGTTGCTGAGCATTGTCTTTAAAGACAGGTGTTATATGAGCCACCTGGTGCTGATGACCGGCACGGTGTGCAGGCTTCCTCTGAGCAGAGGGTCTTCTGTGCTTGGGATGGGATTGCACAGCATGTGCTTCCCCATCCTTCCTCTTAAACGCCCCATATCGTTTAGAAGAAGAGCTCTCATCCTTCGCCAATCGTCCCTCACGGACACCTTCCTCAAGACGCATCCCCATGTTCACCATCTCGGTGAAATCAGAGGGAGCGCTTTCTACCATCCGCTCATAATAGAATGAGCCAAGAGTCTTCAAAAAGATCTTGGTCATTTCTTTCTCCTCCAGCGGTGGAGTAATCTGAGCGGCCAGCTCTCGCCACCTCTGGGCGTACTCCTTAAAAGTTTCCTTATCCTTCTGTGACATGGACCTGAGTTGATCTCGATCAGGCGCCATATCGACGTTATACTTATACTGCTTGACGAAGGCTTCGCCAAGGTCGTTGAAGGATCTGATATTGGCACTGTCTAGGCTCATGTACCATCTGAGCGCGGCACCAGACAGACTGTCTTGGAAATAATGAATCAGAAGCTGATCATTATCAGTCTGGGTAGACATCTTCCTGGCGTACATGACCAGGTGAGCGAGTGGACAGGTGTTCCCTTTGTACTTTTCAAAGTCAGGTACTTTGAATTTAATCGGTATCTTCACACCGGGAACAAGGCACAACTCGGCAGCAGACTTGCCGAACAAATCTTTTCCTCGAAGAGTCCTCAATTCCTTTCTCAGCTCAAGGAATTGGTCGTTCATGGCGTCCATCTTTTCATGAACGTCCGAGCCCTCAGATGGCTCGGAGTGATAGATGGTGTCGTCCACCCTTGGCAAGGTATGCACGACAGGAGGAGCGGCAACAGGGACCGGGCTAGATGCCGGCATATGAGCAAAAGTTGGAGCAGGCCGATCAGGCATAAAACCTGGAGGCATCCCCCAAGGGAACCCGGCTGGCATAGCATCAGGCACATGATGAGCACTGACTGGCACAGTCGAAGCGGCGACCTCTGAGATAACCGTCCTCTGGGCAGGAGTTGCAGGCGATTGAGCAGGTTGATTTTGAGCAGCGAGGAGTTGCTCCATCAAAGCGCCAAGTCTGGCGACCTCTTCTTTCAGTTCTCTGTTCTCTTGTTCTAGCTGCTCCATGACTCTTGCAGAATTGACTCGAGTATAATACCGGTGAGTTAGCTTGTCTTCAAAATAAATGAAGAACACAGAGTTAGGACAAGAAGACCAGAAACAAAGGGTACCTGCTTATGCAAAAATGATGCATGAAATGCTTGTGCAGATGCTTTGTTTATTTTCAAGGAACCCTTAGGGTATTATTTGCAATATTTTGAATAGTTAAAGCATTTTAATTTCTCACGGAAAATATTTCATTCAATATATCGAGACAAAGGAGTACAACATTTTTGATCATTACAAAGAGAAAAGGGAAATAAACATCCTATGGATCCCTAGAAGCTCGGGATGCTGGAAGACGAGAAGTACACAACTTCTTGATCTCTCTCTCATAGGCCGCTTCCATATCTGCTTTCTCCTTTGCAAGTCGATCATACCTCCTCTTCCAGAATTTGGAAGACTGAGGAAGCAGAGAGGTCCAAGTGTCGTTCGGGTCGTCGATCACTCGATGCTCGAGGAACTCAATCATAGCGTCCTTCTCCTTAAGCTGCTGAAGCAATTCTTCTCTTTCACGGATCCAAGCACGTGAAAGGTCTTCTTCTCTCAACTCCTCTACACGTTGGGTAGGGAGGGTTGAAGGCCCAGCCACATCCAACGGTGTAGGTCTCGGGTGATCATATGGCATCAAGTACACGACAGCTCTCTGTCTGACCCAAGAGGTGTATGGCTCCAAAGCAATGCAGTTCTTTGGACCCAACTCGTTCCTACTCTTCTTGTGAATACTGCGCCAAGCACGGACAAATCTGGCTTTCAGGCCTTGGGGATCTTTACCCTCCTGAAAGAATACGCCTTCTAACAGAATGTTATGAGGTTTATCCTTCAGGGGAAACCCAAGCTGACGTCGTGCGAGAATGGGATTGTAGATGATCCCACCACATGTGCCAAGAAGAGGCACATTAGGGAATTCACCACAATAGTCAATGATCTGGCGGTATCATACGTGCGATCATACCAAGTGATATCATCATTGGTGAGAGACATAAGTCTCTGAGACCACCGTAGACATCCCTTGTTCTCCTTGAAAGCAACTGTCTGCGGCAAGTGCGAAATAAACCACTTGTACAGCAGAGGTAGACAGCAGACAATAACTCCTCCACCATTCGCATTCCTCAGATGCAAAGAGACATAGGCATCGCCCAACAAAGTCGGAACGGGATTAAGAACTGAGAAGATCCTAATGGCGTTCATGTCCACGAACTTGTCGAAATTGGGAAACAACACCAATCCATAGATGAGCAGCACAAACAAGGCCTCAAAGGCATCCTCACTCATGGCCTTCCCATAAAAGGTAGCTTGAGCAACGAGGAACTCGGAAGGAAAACCCTGAATTCCGCCTTTGGTAGTCAGGTTAGCCCTAATCAAATCTTCATCTATGTGCAACAAGTTGGCAATCTCTCGAGCAGTCGGAATACTCTCTAGGCCACTGAACGGCACTTGATCCAGAATCGGAATCCCAATGAGATGAGAATACTCCTCCAAAGTAGGCAGCAACTGGAAGTCCGGGAAAGAGAAGCAGTGGTACAGAGGATCATAAAACTGCGCTAGAGTACTCGTCAACCCTTCATCAACCTGAGTAGTCAGCAGAGGCAGAAGCTTCCCATAGCGAGCTTTGAAACCCAAGGGATCTAATACATAAGATGTCAGATTCCTTAACTCTTTTACATCGGGCTGTCTAAAGCTGTACTTCTTCGTATGCCTTTTTGGTCTTTCCATGTCTGAAAATTTTGCAAATAAACCCTTTTAAGTTCCTTGAAAATTTTCTTCTTTTTGTTTTTGATGACATGAAGTACAGATGAATGCATGAATGCATGAATGCAACAATCACACTCAAGGATCAAACAAGTCACACCAAACAAAGGTCATGGGAAAGCTCATTGTATCCCTAATATCAATAATCCATTTTGGTGGATTTAGGTTTTCACCTTATCGACACCCAAGTTCCATTGATATTAACGGTACATGAACCGGCTCGAACATCCTTAATATCAACCATCCGTTTTGGGGGATTTAGGTTTTACACCTGATCAACACCCAGGTTCCATTGATATTAAGGTTGTCTGAACGACTCAACCACGAATCACGGGTTTGCTGAGAGTCACGAGCATGGAGTCCTGGTTAAGAACCACCCAAAGGGAGTGTACTTGGGTTTAAACCTGCCAGACATGTTCTACCAGAGGTTCCCATAATCATCATTCCATCTTTCGAATATTATCGGAGGAACGAATACTCGTATTCCAAAAATATTTTCAAGAGAAACTCTTATGAGTGTAGTATCGCGTAACAATCGCATCAGAACTTACATCTGAACGACCTCCGCACTACATCCTAAGAAAAAGGCCAAGATGGGCTTGGTAAACTACGGTCCTTGGCTTCTAAGGCACATGGTTGAAAGAATAATGCCTAACCACAAATAACTTGTGTGACATTATTAATCCAACATGACCTCCACCAAGTGAATGGACTCGCAAGTCAACTGGCTAAGGAATACTCCACACCAGTCAACAAGACTATGCCATTCTCCTATCCTAGAGTGCACTCGAGTTCGGGTATAGAACTCATCTCACAGATCACCAAAGCAAACAGCAATTGTATATCAAGCAATTCAAACATTACAATCAATATAGTTATCCCAAATTGTACAAAAATATGTCATATAACAAATCACAATATATCACACAACAAGGGTGAAAAGTAGGCAATACCACCAAGGATTATTCATTCCCCAGCAGAGTCGCCACTTTTCTGTAGCGGTGTATTCGTCGCTATATGGTTTATTGATTAAATCAAAAGCAAAGCATACAATGAATCGAGTCGCCACCGCACTTTTATTTATCCAAAGGACTGGCTAAAAAGCGAACAAAAGCCTAAGAAGTTTTACACATAGAAAACTAATGAAAAGATCAGAGAGTCTGGGTAAGGGGTAAATTACGCAATGGGAAGGTGTTAGGCACCCAAAACGTCCTAGGTACTCCTAGGGAGCCCTTTTCACACTTGTTGTACTAAATTGTTATTTGTTTATGACATATTGTGCAAACATGAATGGGATGGTGAGAAAAGAATATACAATTTTTATTGTTTTTGTGTTCGAACGGATGAACCCGTTGCCTACGTACCTTCCATCAAAGGTAAGGATCAAAACGCCGTAGTTCGACTAAAAGATTTCCAAAAGTGAGTGGATTCAATTTTAATCACAAGCCCTAAGGTCTTACGTTATCCACGGGAGAAAACTCAACCTTATACAAACAACGAGTCCACCATGTGAGAAAAGCTTCAACTTGCTAGTGAGGGGTTAACCCTATAATAAGCAAGGAAGTCTTACAATTCAATTACTAAGGACAAAAGGTGAGATTAACATCAACCAACTAGGATAAATCAAACCTATGGCTAATGTATGAAAACTTAACAAGAATGGGCAAAGCCATAAAACAATTGAATGGGTGAAGTTAATTGATTAGGATTATTCACAAAAGGAGGGTTAAAGTATGATTAAGATTGATTCAAAAGAAGTATTAGGAAATGGAGTTTGAAAAGTCAAGGACTTAGGGTCCAGGTTTCTAATTTGAAAGCATGAAGATGTTTGCACAATATTTATCTCAAGTTTTAAAAGCAATGTGTGAAAAGGTTTAGGACAAAGAGGGATGAATGGATGAAGATGGAGTGTAAAACTTCCTAGAAGGTTCACCTCTTGAAATCATATAGAAGATGACTCAAGTGTGTCCTTTGGAATAAGCAATGAGCAATAACAAACAAGCAAAGCAAAGGAAGAAAGTCAACAAAAGCGGATACCGGATGCCAATCACTGGACTTATACCAATCTCCTAAAACAAAACTGGATATCAGAGGCCACTCTATGGACTTATACCAATCTCCTCAACAAAGAAATAAAAAATGGATACCGGATGCCAATCTATCTGGGCTTATACCAATCTCCAACAAAAAACAAAGCAAACACTTGGATGTCAGATGCCAATCTATCTGGGCTTACTCTAACCTCCAACATATGATCATGGGAAAACAAATGCCAAATTACATGGACTTACAATTGCATCCTCACATAAATCAAACAAATGCATCAAGCAAAGAGAAGATGAGTGGCCAATGAAATGGTCTTATACTCACTTCCATATCATAGGAACAATGGCCAATGAATGGTCTTACAATTGTCCTCAATGGGCAAACAACAAAGATATGTCACAAAGACAAATGAAATGATCATGCACTAATGAGCAATTAATGATGATAAATGCACAAAGCATGCAAGCAGACATGTACAAATGAACTAAGTAATCAATCAACCAAAGTCATTCAGCACACTCTATAACCAAACAATGAGGCTCATACAAAGGGTAGGCACTGAAGCCAACTGGAATAGGGTTAATGGTGCTCTTAACCTTGACATTGAGAGCCAAGGTGAAGCAGATGAAAGGATATGAGGGGTGTGCCTCATGCTCTTATCCCTGGTCAGGGAGAGCTTCAAATGATAGAAGGTGTGGGAGTTCAGAAAGTAGGAACTCTCTCCACAGATTGTTGACTCGATTGATCTTGGGCTCTTACTCACTATGCATCAACACATGTGGTGTGAGCAAGGTGAGTGACACACAGAATAGTAGGAGATAGGTTACATATCTCTTGGATTCTACCAATTGCCTTATTTAAAGGACTTTTCCTGCTTGGGACAAAAGTAAACAAGCACAAACATCGCCTCTTAAGGAGGACTTCAGACAGTTGCCTGGCCAAGTAACAGGCCAGGTCTTCCAGACTACATGAGGACAAGAGATTCTACCTCAATGCAAATGCTATCAAGCAAAGCAATGCAAGTTATCAAAGAACTATTTAGCAACTAATGGTACCTGAAATCAATCAAATAAAATCAGTATACAACTCAAATTCAAAACCAATATAAGATAAGGATCAACAGTCAACATAAGTAATCCCATGTGCAAAGCACAGAGCTCAAAGCATATGAGCTAAACATCCTACAAAACAAACAAGTTAGTTCATGATAATCAATCAAACTCAATTAACTTGCATTAATCTCCTTAAGGCATTTGCTTCTTAACCTGAAAAACCAAACTCAAACATGAGCAACAAGACCACTAGGACAAGCCTAGGGTCAAAAAGAGATAAAAAATCCAAAACAGCAAGTGAAAGATGTCCAAAATCAAGTTCAAACAATTAAGAAACAAACCCAAGTGGTTTCACATTCATATCATTTATCATTATCATTTCACAAACAAATTAGGTCAAAGCATGTCATATAGAACCTCAAAGAAGTCAACAGAAAGACCCCACTCAAATCCAATCACAAACATTTCAATAAATCCTCAAATAATTCATGATCAAACATCATCCATAACATGATAAGCATACCAAATTTCAGCTCATTTGGATAAAGGGAAGTAGGTCAATGAAAATCAGAAAGTCAAGGCAAGTTCAAGCAAACTCATACAAAGCATCAAAAAATGCACCAACTTCAATTAATCATAAAACAGAAACAAAACATGATAAATGAGTGGGACAAAGCCATGATAAACTTCAAGATGTCTACATTACTCATGCCAAATTTCACATCCATCCAAATAATAACCAGAATTTCACAAACCAAATACAAACATGTATCACAAAAAGTCAACAAATGACCAAACAGGGCAGAAAATTCCGATCAAATAGGAAATGCCATCAATAATTCCAGAACAATTCACATGTATTCCCGACATCCATAAGTATAATCATGCAAAAATCCAGACCATTTTGAGTTCTATAAGCATGGTAATTAAAATCATGAAGTTGGAGATGAATGGTGTGACACAAATTGTCACACCTCTATTCAAAAAATCATATCTCATCAACCAGCAATGATAAAATCACAAACTCTACACCAAAATGACCATGAACATGTCTAGTTTAAGCACAAAAAATTTGAGAGGCATTGGATTAAGTATCATCATTTCATAAGCAAAATGGCAAGGCATACACAAAATAGACACACATGAACAAACCCTAGCACATTTAAAAATCCACACGTGCAAAAAATCTGGAAAAATCACCATAATAAACTAGAGATCATGAGGAGCATTTCACAAAAAATCCCATAAATTTGGATTAAAATTGAGTGAATTATGAATTTTCTAAGATTGCCATGCCAAATGAAATAAAATTGAAAAAAAAGAAAATGATTCAATTAAATTAAGACACGGCAATGGCAGAATTGTAATTATGGGACTCACTAAGTGAAACGCCGCGTTTCACTTAGTGAGGTGGCGCGTCGCCATTCGCTTCATGGCCAGGAAACAAGAGAATCATGCAAAGCAAAATTTCAAGCGATCAAGCACGATTTCTGGGTTTAGAAATCTAGGGTTTATGCAACAGTAACATGTTCATCATCGTGATGAACATTTTTTCCAGATTTTGGAAATAGATATACCAATCAATTCATCTAACAGTGCTCATCATTAATCCGACCTTGATTTGCATTAATTCGAGCTAACATGGAAGAAATGAGCTAAACAAAATTTGACAACCAAACTTTAATTCAATGTTTCTCTCTCAATTCTCAATGGTTTTTCACGATTCAAAGCTCAATACATCCAGCATGGAGAGATCTTTAACAAGCATATCATGATTTTAACAATGGCTAGGTTCGAATTTTTACCAGATTTGAAGAACAGTGTGGATTTCGTGGTTGTTTGGCTGTGATGAGTTGAAACAGAAGCTTCTTCAAGTTCCAGATGATGAATAGAGGGAGAATCGTGGCTCAAACTTGCTTGGTGATGTCCAAATCAAAAGCTGCCATGTGAGAGGTCCAATGGAACAGTAGCGGTTTCTTGCTTTACAGTGATGAAATGATGCTTGCCAAAGCCCCAAAAATGTTGGTAGATGATGGCACAATGAACCAAGGCACGAATTCTTTGGCAATTTTCAGAAAAAATCCAAATGAAGAATTGAGAGTTTTTTTTTTTAGAGAAAAAGAATTCAGATCTGAGTTTTCAACTGTGGCTAGGGTTTTCTAGTCTGAAGTGTGCAATATATACTTCTGATTAACAATGCCTAAGCTTGGTTAATGAAGTGATAAATGAGATTAGCTTAAATGAAGGTGTTTTGGTCAATTGGTACAAACACTCAAGTTGCATGTGCATGGCATGCTACAGTGCGAAAATGGGCCTAAACACATCCCAAATTTGGTTTTTGAACATTTGTAATTGGTAGAATGTGTAGGCAATGATTAATTTGAAAGTCAATTTTTCACCCCTCCCTATTTTAATTCAATGCACTTGAAAAAGGCCATTTTGATTGGATGATTTTTGGTGAAATGTTATGAAGGATTTGGATAGAGCATATCAAATGTGACTTGTAGCAAAAAAACCTCACTCAATTTGGCCAAATGGTTTGAAACTTATCTCACTTTGAAGTTCAAAAAATCATGAGAATGATTTGATCATAACTTGCCAATCACACATGAGAAATGAGTGTTCTTGGACTTTTTGGAAATAGGAGAACAAGATCTTCAACTTTCATGTTGGACAAAAATTCAATTGAAGCTTGTATGATGAAGTAATTTTGAGGAGAAGAACTTTCCATTTTTGGCAATTTCCAATTACAGGTCAACTTTTCTTTTCACCTGACCTCAAATTCTTCAATGATGATGTTTGACATGTTATATGAGGCTTATATGGACATGAATGAGACCTCTCAAACCAATTCCTACCATCAAATCCCTGATTAAATGCACAGTTGACCACAATTGACTACAGTTGACTTTGCTAGGGTTTTGGTTGACTGAACCATGTTCTGATGAATTCCAAGCCCCTACCACTTGAGATCTTGATTCAAAATGATATCACAACCCAAATGAACTCTTGATGAATGATCATGGTGCCCAAATTCTTCAAGAATGGTCACCATCTATTGCTCAATGGCTGTTTTTGACTGATTTGACCTAGCTTGCTTCATCTGCAAGTAACATGGTTAGATGACAATATTTTTGTACTTTTGGTTAGTAAACAAATGAAAAGCAATGATATACAAATGCAATACATGCTTGGTGATCAAGAACCACACTCACAAGATAACCCACCCACTAGGAGGGAAGCAAAGGTGCACAAAGATCCTTGAGGCAATGATATGGTATGATATGATGCTATGAGGGATCTTAGGGACAAACTTGGGGTCTTACACTCTTCACTTAGGAGTTCTTTGATATGTACAGGGGACAAAGATAAACAAGCACAAGTATTGCCTCTTAAGGAGGACTTCAGACAGGTGCCTGGCCAAGTAACAGGCCAGGTCTTCCAGACTACATGCAGTTAGAAAGTTATACCTCAGTGCTCAAGCTATCAAGCAAAGCAAAAGCGAGTTCACAAAGGAACTATAGCAACTAAGGTACCTGAAAACAATCCAACATAATCAGTACACAACTCAAACAAAAGTCAAACAGACAGTTACAAGACAACAGAAAACTGTACATAAACAGACAAACAAGCATCAATGCACAAAGGTGCAAGCCACAAGGCCTAGGCTCAAGTCTCAAAGCCTACAAAACAAACTCAAATTTAGTCATCAACAAGCAATGGATCAACTCCAAATGAGTGAATATCATCAAGCATGGCAATTGTGCTTTTTAACCTGAAACAAAGCTCAAATGTGAGAAGCAAACCTCTAGGACAAGGCCTAGGGTCAAAATGAGAGAAATAATTCACAACAGAACATGAAAATTGGCAAGAATCAAACTCAATCAAATAAGAATACAATCCAAGTGGTCTCATGTTCATATCATCAACCAATTTCATTTCATAAAGCAAAGAAGGCAAAGCATGCAAATTGAAAGCTCATAGAACCAAACAGAATGAATCATTCCACATCAACTCAAAAACAATTCAATAAATCCCAACAAAAATCATGGCTAAACAGAACTCATAACATGATCAGCATACCAAAGTTCAAGTCATTTGGATAAGTGGAAGCATGTCAAATAAAATCCATAAGGCAAGGTATGCATAAAGCAACTCAAATGAAGGCACAAAATCATGCATCAACTTCACACAAGCACAAAACCGAATTGGTACAAGATAAATGACTCAAACCAAAGCCATGGCAAACTTCAAGGTGTCTAGAATACATGTGCAAAATTTCAGGTCCATCCAATAAACATCAAGAATTTCACAAATCATAGAAGTTCATGACTCTCAAAAAGTCCCCAAATGGTCAAACAGAAGAGAAATTTTCAAACAAATTAGAAATGCACTCAAAAATTCTACAAAAGTTCACACTTAAACTTAACATCCATAAGTATCATCATGCAAAAACTCAGATCATTTGACATTTATTTGGCATGGTAAATAAAATCAGCAAGTCAAGCAAACAAAGGTGTGACACAAATTGTCACACCTACACTCATCATAGCATATCTCCACAACCAAAAATGATAAAATCACAAACTCTATACCAAAAAATCCCTAAAGGTGTCTAGATTAAGCATGCAAATTTTCAGCTTCATTGGATTAATCCTCATCATTTCACAACCAAAATAGCAAGCAACGTGCAACAAAACAGATGTATGAACAAACCCTAGGCCACATTAAAAACCACACGTGCACAATTTCTGGAAAAATCACCATTAAATTCTAGAGATCATGATGAAAACAATGGAAAAAATCTCATCTCAATTGGACAAATATTTTTGGAGTTATGAATTTTTTAATGTGGAGAAAAAATAAAAAAATGCATGTGAAGGCATATCAACATGTAAGGCATAAATGGAAATAATGCAAAAACCACAATAGAAAGAAGCTTTGGCCTGGAATCGAACCGTGTTCGAATTTGAAATGAGCGCCAAGCTAAACGCTGCGTTTCATTTAAATGAACGCTGGCCAATCAGAAACAAGCATTTGGACCAATACATAAGCATTAACAAGATTTTTCATGCAAACACGGCCAAGGCAGATCAAAACAAATTCTGGAAAGGAAAAAGCTAGGGTTCATGCGTGTTCTTCAGCAAATTTCCAGGTCAAGAACAAATCATCACCAAAATTCATGATACATCTACCAATCGCTTCGTCTTAACATGCACATCAACAATCTAACATTAATTAAACCTAATTCGTGCTAACATGTCTGGATCGAGTAAAAGAAAATTCACATATCAATCTTAGATTCAACATATCTCAACCAATTCTTGATGAAAATTGAAAATACAAAGCTTAGAGTACTCATGGATACAAGATCTACAAAATGCACATCACAATTACAAGAATTATGAGGATCGATTCCTAACCTTGTTTGAAGTGCAGAGTTGGATTTGAGGTTTTCTGGCCTTGTAATGTTGAAACAGTCGCTCTCCAAAGCTCAGGTAGCTGAATGAATGAAGGAATGTTGATCAATCTTGCTCGATCTTGCTCAAATCAACAGCTGCCATTGATGAAGCTTGCTTTGACAGTCCCAAATTCCACTCGAAAATGATGAATTCTAGCTTCAATCTTCTTCAGAAATGGTGGTGGATGATGATTCAGTGAAGATCAATGCAAGTTCTATGAAAAAAATTGCAGAAAAATGGAGAGAAAAAGTTGAGAGAAAAATGGAATTGGATCTAGATCTGGTGCAAAATGAATGTTAATCCCATTTTCTGTTTTGATTATCAATATATATGGTGGATTAATGGAGTTACTAATCACAATTAGGCAAATGCATTGGTAATTAGTGAAATGAGTGTTTATGCTAAATTGGTCAATTCACCTTGCATGCATGAAAACCTTGCTACAGTGCACGAAATGTGAGCCAAATGCACTCCAAATGATGTTTAATACCAAATGCAATTGATTGGAAGTGTGGAAAATGCTTAGTTTTCAAATTCAACTTTTTCCCTCCAAATTCAAATTCAATTCACATGAAAAATGCAATATTTTTGTGATGAGATTTGATGAATGGTAATTCATGAATTGGATAGAAGAGATCAAAAGAAAGATGTTCCAAAAAGAACCACATGATTTGGCCATTTGGTGTGAAAGTTATCCTCTTTTGAACTTCAAATTTGCTTGACAAAGATCAATCCATAATTTCTCAACCACACATGGGAAATTCATGTTCTTGGGCTTTTTGAAAATGTGAGAGCAAGATCTTAAACTTTCATGTTGGACAAAATTCCATTTGAAGCTTGCTTGGAGATGTAAATTTGAGGAGAAGACCTTTCCATTTTTGGCAGTTTGAAATTACAGGTCACTTACTATTTTTGGAAACTTTCCATTTGACCTCAAATTCTTCAATGTTTCTCTTTGACATGTCAAATGAGACTTGTATGGACATGAATGAGGCCTCTCTAACCATCTCCCACCTTCAAATCCATGATTGAATGAATAGTTGACCATAATTGCCTTTCTAGGGTTTCAGATGAATCTCAGCTTGACTGATGACTTCTGAACATCCAACCTTTGGCCAAACCTCTTCAAAATGATCCCTAGGTCATATGAACTTGATGAACCAACCCTAGGGCTCTGCTTCAATAGGGAATGCACTTGCTTGCTTGCTTGACTGGATCTCCCTAACCAGTCTTGACCTGATGACTTGCACTTGGGCAAAGGACAATGCAATGCTATGCAGTGGACAATGTTAATGTTAATGACCTAAAATTAAAATGTATGTACAAAATGGGAGGTGCAAATTTGAGGTGCTACACAAGTCAAAGGGTTTGAGGTTGGTTCCTCAGGGAAACCCTAATTCATCTGTGCACCACAATGCCTTGCTCATGAAGCAACCTCAGCCCATGATCAAATACAATCAAGGGAAGTTCTTTAATTCATCATTTCATGCATATTTGAACTTATTTGAGTGTTCTCAATCATCAATTCATCAATATATGAGTCATGGACTTGAGAAGTTGATCAGTCAATTCATCTGACTATTCTGAAATGCACTGAGACCTAACTTTTTATGTGTTGGTCAAATGGATATGGTTCCAAAAGAAAACCTGTTCTTAAGGACAATATGAACAACTTTCATGTTCATCCGAAATTGATTTGAAGCTTGGAAAGCCATCTCCCACTCCAATACATTACAGGTCATTTTGACTGAAACCCTAATTTTGGGTCAACTTCCCAAGGACATAACTCATTCATTTTTTATGATTTTGATGTGGGATAAAATGAATTGGAAAGCTTAAGATGTCTACTTCAAATGTTATGTTGAACAAAATTTCAAAATCTCAAAGGAAATACATGTGATAATGCAAGACATTATAGGTCCTTTTGGGCCAAATGCATTGAAAGGCAAAAAGGTCCAACTTCAAGTGCCCATAACTTCTTCATCAAAAATCCAAATGATGCAAAATTTAATTCCATTTTGATTTTCTTGAATATATATACAACGTTTATGTTGGAGGTTTTTCCATTTGAGGCTTGCATCATCAAAACAGAAGGGCTTGAACATTGGCCAAATTTAGAAACTTTGCCTTTTGCATGTTTTACACCTTGCACTTTAAACTCCATTTTCACCAATTTCCCCACTTCAAAGGGATTTTTGCCCAACATAACAATTGTTCCTTGCATCAAAACCTTTCCAACCATTACTCACATGATCATGTTTGGATTTGGCAAATGGCATTTTCGAAGAGGAGAAGTTTTAGGCATGATTATGCATAACATGTTGAAATTCATCACACAAGCCAATTCACTCCAAGCTACACGTCCAAACCATCTCACATTCATTTCAGCTTGCATTTGCACCAAGTTTTGGCCCTCACATGCGCCTGTACAGGCCCATTGTAACACCCCAAAATATGCCCTCCTCATTCATGCATTCATTTAGCATTTCATATTGCATTTCATCATGTCAATCAGAATTAGATCCGAAAAAAAAAATAATAAAATAAAATAATTTTTTACAAAAAAAATAAATAAATAAAAATAATAATAAAAAAATAAATAAAATATAATAAAAATTTTTGGACTTGGAACAAGGCTTCACTTGAGAAAAAAGAAGAGAAGCAAAATACTCTGAGGTTTCCTTGGAACAAAACCCTGGACAAAACCTGAAGAGAAACCTGACAGAGAACTCAGAGCAGCCTCCAAACCCTGAAGGGCCTCACGGGTGCAACTCAATTTCAATCAAGCTCTCCAATCAGGTTTGCCCTATTCCCATTATTTTACGCCTTCAATTTGAATGTTCTAAATGTGTGATGTATTATGAATGGGTGAAACTTATGCCTTGAATGTTTAATCACATGATTTCTGAAGTGTATGCCACAGGGTTTGAGGTTTCTGAAACCATACTGTTATCCATGAAAAAAATGCTTATGGTGTTTCACTAACCCTTTTGTTGAGTTTTTGTGAGGGCTCACATGACTTTTGCAGGGATAACTTGCGTGGTTTCCCACTTTATTTGTGGGATAACCCCTGGAGGTTCATTCCGATTACCTATATTGACCCACTTTCTTTGATGATGTTAGCTTGGAAGGATCTCAGGGTTTCCCATTCCTCAAATTGCTGTTACTTCGGATCTTTATCCGCGTGGTACTTTTACATTTTTCCCGCATTTTACTGCTTTCCTAGCTGGAAGACCTCGATAGGAGGCAATGTTTTTGTGTTTACTTTATGCAGGTTCCTTTGTCCAAGGTTAAGAGCTGTGAGGTCTTATCCTCATTACCCTTTTGCATGCGCATTCCTACAATGCAAACAAACCCTTCATTGATTTTTCTTCTCCATAACACACGTTTACTCCTTCTACTACAGGCGAGTAAGTCTCGAAAGGTCCAGCATCCATTAGATTGCGTAGTGACGTCGTTCGTCCAAAACCCAATCCATAACCCCATAGTTAGCCGAACTACGTTTTGCTCTGATTCTCAGGCCAGATGAGATACGTAGGCATAAGACGTGATGTCTTAGCGAGCACACATCCCCCAACCCCATAGGTAGCCGAGCTACGAAGACTCTGATTCCCATATTCAGATGAGATACGTATGCAGTGGATGCGACATCCGCGCGAGTCATTTTCATTTAACCCTTTTTTTTAGTAAATAGTACATTAGATAAACCCACACCCTTTAGACGAAAACTACAAAAGTGGATCCCGTAGAGTACTACGGATGTGTAGGGGTGCTAATACCTTCCCTTCGCATAACCGAATCCCGAACCCAAGATTTGGTTGCGAGACCCCGTCTTGTCCTTTCCTTTTTCAGGTTTACTTCGAGCGTTTCCTTTCCCTCCTTTGGGATAAATAACGCACGGTGGCGACTCTTCTGTCATTTTCTTTCGCCGGTTGTTTTTTTCGCGCATTGTATTTTTCAGGTTGCGACAGGTGGCGACTCTGCTGGGGAGAAAATTAAGAAGTTGACCTCTTGCTGGTCCATCTTCCCTAAGCGAGTCCCTCCTAGCTTGTGTGATTTCTTGTTTATTGGGTATTCATGCTTTTGTACATTTATTTGCTTACCTGCTTGTATGCATCTGTTGTATCTACTGGATCTGTTTGTTTGTTTGTTGGGATGGGATGTTCTATGAGAGATAAGCCCATTACCCAGGCTTGAGTGTACACACAGGTTTTAGAGTGGATGATCATGAGGCTTGCGTGGCATGTTGCTACGTTAAGTCGTTCGTGAAGAACCACACCTAGACGAGGTTTCTTTTGGATATATTATGTCCTACGGATGTTCCGTAACGACATGGTGTTCCTTTTGAAATCGTCGACTCTGGTGACCATTTCCCGAGAACTCAGTCGAGGCCTCTCCTCCGAGACGTGATTATGTTAGCTCTGGTGGGCGCATTCTCGCTGATCAATCCGAGGACCCCGAGACTGGGAACTTGCTTTAGGATGTCCTGTTGAGGGGAGTCAGTGGAGGTCTTTTATCCCGTAATAATGCCAAACCTTCAGTGGTAAACATATTATTCGCGACTGAAGGGCTGAAGCTGACGAACTTCTATTCTTAGAACCTACCAGTGAGGGGTGGGCTAAATTCAAGAAACCTTAACCTCCAACCAACCCGGTTTTCTGGAGCAGAGTTTTGGTCTTGTATTATATTCCTCAGTGAATTTCTCTCAAGGCAGTGCAACCTGACAGATGTTCAAACGGATCCATCAATTCTGATTGACATGCCTTTGCATTGCATAACATCATATGCATATTTGCATCCAACATCTCATGCTTATTCATTTGCAGGGTATTCCCTTTCAAAACGGGGGTGCCTTAAAACTGAACAAGCAGTGCATCGCATACCATGCATATTAACCCTTGTCTGTTTTGCAGGTGTCACCACAGTGTCTAATGTTTGTTCCCTGTATCAGGCAGTTATTGGTCCCAAGCGAGTCCACAGGTACCCGACAAAGGAAAATCGTCCACAGTTAGCGATGGACCAAGTACAGAAAGAGCTGGCTGATATGCGTGAAAGGATGGATCAGTTCATGACATTGATGACTGGTATGGCAGAAGGCCAAGCGAAGCTGAGGGCATTGGTTGAGCAACCGAGACCCGATCCGAAGGTGGAGATACTAAATGCTGAGGAAAACCCTGGTAACCCTGGGAACGCTGATAACCCTGTGAACACTGGTAACGCGGGTAACGCAAATGCTGATGGAAACCCGGGTAATGTTGGCAACACAGGGAATGTTGGAAATGGTATTGACGGAAAGTACAATGTGAATCAAGGAATTCGGATTAACGGGCACCCCGTTACTGAAGATTATCAGTATGATCAATTTTCTTTTCACGACGAGGCCCTAGAGACCACTCGCCGTATGGATGAGCTTGCTGAGAAGCTCAAATCTTTGGAGTCTCAAAATTCCTTAGGCTTTGATGTCACAAATCTTGGTCTGGTTCAGGGAGTAAGGATTCCTCACAAGTTCAAACCCCCTACTTTTGAGAAATACAACGGGGCTTCTTGCCCACGGACTCATCTCCAATCTTATTTGGGAAGGTTGGGAGCTCACACGGAAGATGAAAAGCTGTGGATGTACTATTTTGAAGACAGTCTAACTGGAGCTTCTCGTGAATGGTATTCTCATTTGTCTCGTACTACCATCAAGAGCTGGAAAGACTTGGCAGAGGCTTTTGTCAAGCAATATCAATACAACTTGGACATGGCTCCAAATCGGACCTTGTTGCAAGGTATGTCCCAGACTGCCAAGGAGACCTTTAGAGAATATGCTCAGCGTTGGAGACAGATTGTTGCGTCCGTCCAACCCCCTATGTCTGAAAGGGAGATGGTGGACATGTTCATGAACACTCTTCAAGGCAATTATATTGAGAGATTGGCTGCTTGCCCGTCAATCAGCTTTGCAGGGATAGTAATTGCTGGAGAAAGAATCGAGAGTCTGTTGAAGATGGGCCGAATTCAAGACAATAGTGTTTCCAACCCATCAGGTCCCAAGAGACCGTTTGCTGGTAACGGTCAGCGAAGAAAAGAAGGCGAGGCAAGCGTTGTGTATGCCGGGAGAGGCAGGAGTAAAGGACGCCCTAATTATTATCAAGATCAAGTGGCCGCAGTCACTATTCCAACACCTGTTCCTCAACCGCAATATCATCCGCAACAACAACCCAGGTACAACAATCAACAACAAGGAGGTAATCCGGGTCAGCAGAGACACTATCAACAACGTCCAAGGCAGACAGACCGGGTCATCGAGCCAATCCCAATGCCTTATTCAGTATTACTTCCCAAGCTGATTGACATGAATCTGGTTACGTTGAGAACTCTGGCCCCACCAATCGATCCCAATAATTTTCCTAGAGGTTATGATGTCAACGCCAAATGTGCTTTTCACTCCAACGCACCTGGCCATACTACAGATAATTACAAGGCTCTCCAGTTAAAGGTACAAGATTTGAGAGATGCCCAGGCTATCAATTTCGCTCCGGTGCCTAATGCTATCCAGAACCCGATGCCGGCTCACGGCGGGCAGAGGATTAATGTTGTTGATAGTGGGGAAACTTTGAATTTGGTTTCTGATGTGACTAAGGTGAAGACTTCGCTATCGGTGGTTAAAGACCGACTTCTGAAAGGACAGATTTTCCCGGGCTGTGGGGAAGAATGCAAAAATTGTCAAGCTGCCGAAAACGGATGTGACAATTTGAGAAGGGGTATTCAGCAGCTGATAGATGAAGGTTGTCTTCAGTTCGATCAGGCCCGTCCGGTGAAGAATGATGTATCGACGATGATGTTTTATTTCACTCCTGAAGAAATATATGTTCCCGAGAGACTCGCTCCGACAACAATATATTTCCCAGAAAGTACAGAACCAACAGCGGTGAACATCGAAAGTTCAGCAACAGTCGCAATTTACTCTGACAGCCCTCAACCGACTTTGGTTGGTCCAATCACCATCACGGTACCACGACCTGTTCCGTATGAGAAAGACAGTGCTATCCCGTGGCACTATGGGGCTGATATCTACTGCCAGGGGCAGAAAGTTAACGAAGAAGACATTGACATTGGTAGCTCCGCTGTAGACAATGTTGGCGGGGTTGGTGGCTTCACTCGCAGTGGACGCCTATTTGCACCATCAACATTACGCGCGAATACTGGAGCCGAGGCAGCTGCCAAGGCTAAAGGGAAACAGGTATCCACCGAAGAGGTTACTACTGAGGAAGATCCTCCTAAGACCGCATTCGAGAAGGAAGTGGATGAGTTTATGAGGATTATCAAGAAAAGTGACTACAAGGTAGTCGACCAGCTAAATCAGACACCCTCAAAGATCTCCATTCTCTCACTATTGCTGTGCTCTGAGGCGCACAGAGCAGCCTTGTTGAAAGTACTAAATATGGCCTATGTTCCACCGGAGATAACTGTTAACCAACTGGAGTCGGTAGTTTCCAATGTAAGTGCTAGCCGGGGGCTAGGTTTCACCGATAATGACCTGACACCTGAGGGTAGGAATCACAACAAAGCCTTGCATATCACAATGGAGTGCAAAGGGGTGGTGCTTTCCCATGTTTTGGTTGATACAAGCTCTTCTCTGAATGTTCTTCCAAAGAAAGCCTTAATGAAGTTGGATTACGATGGCATCATCCTGAGGCCAAGTAACTTAGTTGTGAGGGCTTTTGATGGCTCTAAGAGAGCTGTTTTTGGCGAAGTTGAGTTGCCAGTTAAGATTGGACCGCAGGTGTTCAAGAGCACCTTTTATGTGATGGATATCCAACCTGCCTACAGCTGTCTGCTAAGTCGGCCTTGGATTCATGTTGCCGGTGCTGTTACTTCTACCCTCCACCAGAAGCTCAAATATGAACTAGAAGGTCAGATCGTCACTGTATGTGGTGAAGAGGATATTTTTGTTAGCCACCTGTCTACATTTAAGTATGTAGAGATGGATGGCGAGATGCATGAGATGCTGTGTCAGGGCTTCGAAACTACAAACATCAATGAGGCCGCGCCCGAAGCTGTCTTTTCACCTGAGTTTGAGAAGGTCGGGACTTCTATCTCTTCATACAAGCAAGCTGTCGAAGTGGTTAAAGCTGGTAATGCCCAAGGCTGGGGCAAATTTATGGAGCCAGTCATCAAAGAAGACAAGTTTGGATTGGGGTATGCTCCGGGATCTCAGAAGAATGAAACCGGTACTCTCTCCAGCGGGGGTTTGGTTTCCCCCCACATCGTCAATGCTACAGATGAAGACAAGGCTGACAGCGACTGTGACTTAGATAGCTGGATTCGCCCGTGTGTCCCGGGAGAAAAGCTCGACAATTGGTCGTCTGAAAAAACCGTTTGGGTTACTCTGCTGAAAGAGTGATTTTTATTGTTTTCCTTTATTACATGCATAATAAAGTCTTACACTTTGCCCAAGGTGTAACGGCTCATTTGGAGGGCCATCCATTTAGTTACGTTTCGCAATTATTTTTATCATCAATAAAGGACGGCTTTTGCAAACAATTTTGTGTTCTCTTTCTTTCAGTGTTTTTTTACTTTTTACAAAAAAAAAATGGCAATGTTTCTTTTTTCGTTTTTCCTTTCTTTCAAAAAAAAAAATCTCTCATTCTAAGGTAAAGCATGATCCTCCATCATGCAGAGCCGACCACTCGGATCTCACTGCTAACGACATTGCTATGGCCAAGTATGACTTCGACAATCCTATCTATCAAGCCGAAGAAGGGGCTGAGGAAGATTGTGAATTGCCTGAAGGGTTAGCCAGATTGTTGAAACAGGAGGACCGAGCTATTACACCTTATCAGGAGGTGGTTGAGACCATCAACGTTGGTACCGAAGACGACAAGAGAGAGATCAAGATCGGGGCCAGTCTACAGGCCGAGAGGAAAGACCGTTGATCATGTACTTGACTGTGTTAGAAAGGTCAATGGGTTGTGTGCTCGGTCAGAATGACGAGTCAGGTCGAAAAGAGCATGCAATATACTACCTTAGCAAAAGTTTACCGACTGTGAACAAAGATACTCATTGCTCGAGAAAACTTGTCGCGCTTTGGCATGGGCTGCTCGCCGACTAAGACAGTATATGTTGACTCACACGACTCTATTGATATCAAAAATGGATCCAGTCAAGTATATTTTTGAAAAGCCAGCACTTACCGGAAAGGTTACTAGGTGACAAATGATACTGACAGAGTATGACATCCAATACACTTCACAAAAAGCCATCAAGGGAAGTGTCTTGTCAGACTATCTTGCAGAGCAACCGATTGATGATTACCAACCTATGAGGTTTGACTTTCCTGATGAGGACATCATGTTTCTCAAATCGAAAGATTGAGAGGAACCACTTCCGGAGGAGGGGCCTGACCTTGAATCCAAATGGGTTATGATGTTTGATGGGGCGGTCCACGTCAATGGTCGCGGAGTTGGTATAGTGTTGATCACACCGGAAGGGGGTTCATATGCCATTTGGTGCCAGAATAACTTTTCCCTGCACCAACAATGAAGCCGAATACGAAGCTTGTATCCTAAGACTTGAGGAAGCCGTCAATATGCAGATTAAAACCCTGGATGTATACGGGGATTCAGCTTTGGTCATCAATCAAACCAACGGGAAATGGTGCTATGCTGGAACTACGTACCCAGAATTGACGTATCTCGGTCAGAGACGAATGAAGAAAGCATTTGGTCAGAAAGTGCGCCCTCGGGGGTATCAAGTCGGTGAATTGGTACTCAAAAGATTTCTTCCTCCCAACACATATCACAGGGGCAAATGGACACCGAACTATGAGGGTCCGTACGTGGTTAAAAGGATTTTCTATGGCGGAGCTTTGACGCTAACAACCATGGATGGCGAAGGATTCCCGTCCCCTATTAACTCAGACGCAGTTAAAAAAATACTTCGCATAAAATAGACCCGCTGGACGATAAAAAGAATAGTCCAGGCAAAAAAAAAGGGCATCCCGACGAACCAAAAAAAAAGAGAATAAAGAGGTTCGGGCAAAAATTAGGTATATAAAAAAAGAGTACACCCGGTGAGTCGAAAACCCAAAAGGGCGGCTCAGGCAAAAATGGGTATCCCGATGGATTGAAAACCCGAAAAGGGGGCGATCCAGGCAAAAGTTAGGGAATAAGCGAATGACTGTGATCTGAGTTCATCAGTGTTATATCACCGTTTCATTCAATCCGGCAATCTTCGAAGGTTAAAGATCGACTAATCATCCACTTCAGAAAGCAAGATGAGCAGAGCGTCTTGAGGACATACGAGTCATAGCAGAGTCGAAACTCAGTGGGACCCCGTATCCCCGTTGTCATTAGGATAGTTCTCTTTTTATAGCGATCACCTCTTTTCAGGGATCAGCTTCCTGATACCCTCGCCCATTCCCGGCACAAATTTTCTCCCCATTAAGAGTCGAATAATTCAGTTAAAGAGCCTCTTTATTTTTCATTTATCAGTTTGTTTGCAAAAATGTCCGAATTTTTGATAAAACATATTGCATATGAACATAATGGTGGCTTTTGCAGATGATTTGCACAGGAAAACATTTAAAATTGCTTTGAATGTGCTTAATCCCGAACGGTGAATTCAAACCGAGTAATTCCCCCGAGGCATACGTGTATTTTTGGTTGCAGGTCACAGGAACCGGATGCCAAGTCATGAATCCTCATCCCCAAGCGGTTGACAAAGTCTCTCCTCAGCAGAGCATGTTCCCCAACAGAGTTGACAGTATCCAGACTGTCTATCCCTAGTAGAGTTGACAGTATCCAGACTATATATCCCCAGTGGAGTTGACAGTGTCAGACTGTATCTTCCTAGTAACAGCGGAGTGGTTGCATAACCAACAGATGAGAGGGTGGCGTTCCTAGTGTTCATCTCATTCCCCAGCAGATTATTTTTAACTGATTTGTTAATCCCCAGCTTGAGGGCGATTAGCAAGTTCATATCCCCAGCAAAGGCCGTTTCCTACGACATTTTCCCAAGAAGTGTTTTCCCCACAGACTCTCCTCATAGAGCCTCGCCGAACAAAGTTTCCATAGTTGATACTCCCCCCGCAAGGTCAACTTTTCAAGCAGCCAATTTATTTTTGGTGGCTCATTGGTCCCGGCAGACGGATCATTCCCCACAGAGCATTCAAGGATTGATACAGCGATCTGTTCCCTACCGGAGTTTGCTTCCCCAAGCAGATTTCTTTTTACACCATGCATAACATTTGCATTTGCATGCATATCATATCAAGCATACACATAAGCTGATAAACAGGTTCTTCCAAGCAGACTGAAGAATTACTTTACAACCAAGGTCATGAGATCCAGCCAGAGGATCAAGCGTGAGTGATCCAGCCTGAGGGTCGTTTTGAAGATTTAGCCTGAGAATCGTTTTCCAGTGATCCAGCCTGAGGGTCATTTTGAAGATTCAGCCTGAGAATCGTTTTCCAGTGATCCAGCCTGAGGGTCATTTTGAAGATTCAGCCTGAAAATCGTGTTCCAGTGATCCGGCTTGAGGTTCATTTTGAAGATTCAGCCTGAGAATCGTGTTCCAGTGATCCAGCCTGAGGGTCATTTCAAAGATTCAGCCTGAGAATCGTGTTCCAGTAAGCCAGCCTAAGGCTCAATTTGAAGATTCCCCAGTGAAGTCGCCTACAAGATTTATTTCCCCAGCAAGCCCAAGTCTAATTGAGGAGTCGTTGCAACATGTTCTAGCCCGAAGAATATGTACGAAGCCCAAAGGTGGAATATTCTCGAAGCTGCATATCTAATATGAAGGTTGGGTGTAGATTTCAAAAGAGGGTCAACCAGCGCATGCCTCAGATGCGGGATCCTAATGACGGGAATTTATCCAGATCTAGCCAGAAGATCGAAGTAGATTCAGCCAGAGAATCGAAACAAAGAAGATCTAGCCAGAAGATGGAAAATCGTAACAATTCAGATCTAGCCAGAAGATCGAAGTAGATTCAGCCAGAGAATCAAAGGAAATAGATTCAGCCAGAGAATCGAAACAGAGGAGATCTAGCAAGAAGATCGAAGAAGATCTAGCCAGAAGATCAAAATCGTATCCAGCCCGAGGATCAAAATTAATATCCAACCAGAGGACTAAATTGAGTATAGGTTCAGCCAGAGGATCGAAACTCCAGATTAAGCCAGAGGATCGGAAGAAAAATAAACAGCACGGTGTATTTCCGAGTTTTTGTGGTGTTCTCGGAGCGCAAATTTTCGGTCTGTCTTTGGTATTCAATCACAGCTCACCCCGTTTGTCTGATAAGCTGTTCGCTTTCATCCTACTCGGTTTAGCTGATGATTGAATAGGGGCAGCTGTAACACCCCAAAATTTTCCCTCCTCATTCATGCATTCATTTAGCATTTCATATTGCATTTCATCATGTCAATCAGAATTAGATCCGAAAAAAAAATATTTTTACAAAATAAATAAATAAATAAAAATAATAATAAAAGAATAAATAAAATATAATAAAAAATTTTGGACTTGGGTCTCTCTCATTTGAGCCCACAAAACCATGAAATTCAGTCTATAAATACCAAGGCTTCACTTGAGAAAAAAGAAGAGAAGCAAAATACTCTGAGGTTTCCTTGGAACAAAACCCCGGACAAAACCTGAAGAGAAACCTGACAGAGAACTCAGAGCAGCCTCCAAACCCTGAAGGGCCTCACGGGTGCAACTCAATTTCAATCAAGCTCTCCAATCAGGTTTGCCCTATTCCCATTATTTTACGCCTTCAATTTGAATGTTCTAAATGTGTGATGTATTATGAATGGGTGAAACTTATGCCTTGAATGTTTAATCACATGATTTCTGAAGTGTATGCCACAGGGTTTGAGGTTTCTAAAACCATACTGTTATCCATGAAAAAAATGCTTATGGTGTTTCACTAACCCTTTTGTTGAGTTTTTGTGAGGGCTCACATGACTTTTGCAGGGATAACTTGCGTGGTTTCCCACTTTATTTGTGGGATAACCCCTGGAGGTTCATTCCGATTACCTGTACTGACCCACTTTCTTTGATGATGTTAGCTTGGAAGGATCTCAGGGTTTCCCATTCCTCAAATAGCTGTTACTTCGGATCTTTATCCGCGTGGTACTTTTACATTTTTCCCGCATTTTACTGCTTTCCTAGCTGGAAGACCTCGATAGGAGGCAATGTTTTTGTGTTTACTTTATGCAGGTTCCTTTGTCCAGGGTTAAGAGCTATGAGGTCTTATCCTCATTACCCTTTTGCATGCGCATTCCTACAATGCAAACAAACCCTTCATTGATTTTTCTTCTCCATAACACACGTTTACTCCTTCTACTACAGGCGAGTAAGTCTCCAAAGGTCGAGCATTCGGTAGATTGCGTAGTGACGTCGTTCGTCCAAAACCCAATCCATAACCCCATAGTTAGCCGAACTACGTTTTGCTCTGATTCTCAGGCTAGATGAGATACGTAGGCATAAGACGCGATGTCTTAGCGAGCACACATCCCCCTAACCCATTGGTAGCCGAGCTACGAAGACTCTTATTCTCATATTCAGATGAGATACGTATGCAGTGGATGCGACATCCGCGCGAGTCATTTTCATTTAACCCTTTTTTTTTAGTAAATAGTACATTAGATAAACCCACACCCTTTAGACGAAAACTACAAAAGTGGATCCTGTCGCAACCTGAAAAATACAGTGCGCGAAAAAACAACCGGCGAAAGAAAAAGACAGAAGAGTCGCCACCGTGCGTTATTCATCCGAAAGGAGGGAAAGAAAACGCTGGAAGTAAACCTGAAAAAGGAAAGGACAAGACGGGGTCTCGCAACCAAATCTTGGGTTCGGGAGTCGGTTATGCGAAGGGAAGGTATTAGCACCCCTACGCATCCGTAGTACTCTACGGGATCCACTTTTGTAGTTCTTGTCTAAAGGGTGTGGGTTTGTCTTGTGCTGTTTACCAAAAAAAGGGTTAAATGAAAATGACTCGCGCGGATGTCGCATCCACTGCATACGTATCTCATATGAATATGAGAATCAGAGTCTTCGTAGCTCGGCTGACCTATGGGTTGGGGGATGTGTGCCCGCTAAGACATCGCGTCTTATGCCTACGTATCTCATCTGGCCTGAGAATCAAAGCAAAACGTAGTTCGGCTAACTACGGGGTTATGGATTGGGTTTTGGGCGAACGACGTCACTACGCAATCTACCGGATGCTCGACCTTTGGAGACTTACTCGCCTGTAGTAGAAGGAGTTAACGTGTTGCTTTGGGTTTTAGGGTTTGGGATGCTCGAGGGCAAAAAGGCAGTCCTTGACGAAAGAACCGCGCTACCTGCAGGGATATGAATACAAAACACAAAACATGTATCTCAAAGTAAAATGCCACCAATGGGCTCAAACGTTGCCTCCTATCGAGGTCTTCCAGCTAGGAAAGCAGTAAAATGCGGGAAAAATGTAAAAGTACCACGCGGATAAAGATCCGAAGTAACAGCAATTAAAGGAATGGGAAACCCTGAGATCCTTCCAAGCTAATGCCATCAAAGAAAAGTGAGTCAGTACAGGTAATCGGAATGAACCTCCAGGGGTTATCCCACAAATAAAGTGGGAAACCACGCAAGTTATCCCTGCAAAAGTCATGTGAGCCCTCACAAAAATTCAACAAAAGGGTTAGTGAAACACCATAAGCATTTTTTTCATGATCAACAGTATGGTTTCAGAAAAACTCAAACCCTGTGGCATACACTCAAAAATTAAACGGTTAAACATTCAAGGCATTGTTTATAGATTCATATACATATTAAACCCATGGGCAAAGGTAATGGGAATAATGGCAAACCTGATTGGAGAGCTTGATTGAAATTGAGTTGCACCCGTGAGGTTTACAAAACAATCTTCAGGGTTTATGTGAGGCAGAGGTGATTCTGTGTAGTTAAGTTCCCTTCGGGGTTTGGAGGCTGCTCTGAACTCCGTTAGGTCTTCTCTCACTATCTTTTTCCTCAGGGTTTTGTTCCAAGGAAACCTCAGAGTATTTTGCTTCTCTTCCTTCTTCTCCTCTTCTGTGTGGCTTTTGTTTCAATGAAAATCTAGTATTTATAGGCTAATATTGGTAGCTTAGTGGGCTTTTGAGAAAGGTCCAAGTCCAAAAAAATTTATTATATTTTATTTATTTATTTTTTTGTAAAATATTATTATTATTATTATTATTTTTATTTCTTTTGTAAATTTTTTTTTTTCATTTTCTTTTCGTTTTTTTTTCTTCATTTTCTTTTCGTTTTTTTTTTTTCGTTTTTTTTTTTTTTTTTTCGGATCTAATTCTGATTAACATGATGAAATGCATTATGAAATGCTAAATGAATGCATGAATGAGGAGAGCAAATTTTGGGGTGTTACAGATCCCGTAGAGTACTACGGATGCGTAGGGGTGTTAATACCTTCCCTTCGCATAACCGACTCCCGAACCCAAGATTTGGTTGCGAGACCCCGTCTTGTCCTTTCCTTTTTCTGGTTTACTTCGAGCGTTTCCTTTCCCTCCTTTGGGATGAATAACGCACGGTGGCGACTCTTCTGTCATTTTCTTTCGCCGGTTGTTTTTTTCGCGCACTGTATTTTTCAGGTTGCGACACCCATGCATGGAGGACCCAATTCACATGCACACGAGTTTGATCATGCATTGCATCAACTCTTGCTATAAATACACTTGCTTGCTTCACTTGAAATCCAACCTAATGGCGCCTGAGATGCTGCACAACTGAATTCATAACCATTACCAAAGAAGTTATTTCACTTTTCTTCAAATTTTTCAGATCCAAAATTCAACTACATCTGGTTGAATCCTTGGATCTAAAGCTTCTAAACCTTCATCCTTCAGCTCATTGATCTTCTGTTTTGGCAAAGAAAGCAAGGAATCAAGTTCAAATCTCCAGAATTCAAGTTTGTTCTTCAACTGGTATTTTCTTCGAAACTCATCATATATTGACCTATTTGCTTGGATCTTGTGTTGGCTGAAGTCCTCTCAATAGAGGCATCATGACTGTGCATTTAATTTTTGAAATCCATTAAGTTCATGATGAACACCACAGAACTTCCATCTCTGATTTCTCTCAATATAGAGATCTAGAGTGGAATTGAGTGGCACAGGGATGATGTACATCATCCCAGCTTTCCAAAGATGTATAGATCGTGTATTTTGGTTAAGATTTGGTTGTCTGCAATTTTGGCCAGAAAACACAACCTCACTGGAGAAGAAGGTGGCTCCGGTGGCCGTCCCATTGCCAGTTTGAGTGTGGATCGTTGGATTGAGTTTTACAGATCTAATCCTGGCCCTCGCTTGTTATGACTCATTTTAATTCATTGTGTAGCGCATTGACTTTGGTCTATGGTGGAAGCGCGCATCTGGAGCGCATGATCTTCCAGCTCAATTAATGAGCTCAGATCTAACGCTCCTGGTGTTTTTGAATTTCCAATTTTCTGATTTAATTTCTTTTATTCAAATAATTTTCAAAAATCAATATCTTCTTCATTTTTAATCCAAAAAATATGGGACCAATTGCATTCTTCTTCAAATAAATTCCAGTTTCTGATTTTGATTTTTAATATTTTTTATTTTATCATTTGATATTTTTTGTGAATTTTCTCTTTTCTGGTTATTTTTAATTCATTTTAAATAGTTTTTGATATTCAAAAAATACAAAAATATTTTCCTAACCTATTTGAATGATGATGGATCTATGAAAAATATTCTCATCAATTTTTTAATTGATTTGAGATTTATTTGAGATTTTAGTTCAATTAGGTTATTTTTATCCATTTTTAATTGATTAAAAATAGTTTCAGACTTTTAAAAATGCTTAAATTTTTTGTCAAACTTTGTTTGACCTTGTTTGACTTGGGATAAATTACTTGGACCTTTCAAGGTTGATTTGAATTAATTTTGAAGTTTGACCTTTCTTTTATTTTTAATTCAAGTTTATTTTAATATTAAAAATGCCAAAAATATTATGCTTATTGTTTGATCTCCAATCTCCATCTCATTTCTGATTTCTTATTGTTTGACTTTGACTTTCAATGTCATTTGGTCAATACATATGGATTGGTACATCTTCTTACATCTTATGCATTTTGATCTTTCCATTTTTCTTATCCATTCTTCATCTCCTTCTTCCTTCTCCTTCTTTTTTTGCTTTTTAATCAATGAGTTGAAGGTTGATAAGTTAGCATTGATTAGGGAGACTTAATCTTCTTTGATTCAAATCTAATTCATCTTGATCAATTGATCAAGTGAATGGCTTTGCATTAAGGATAGGTTGTTTTCTAAATCATGCAAAAGGCTTAAACCAATACAAGATCAATTCTCTTTTCCTTTTTGGCATGGCAAGTTGTTGGAACTTGGTTCACTAATCAAGACTTCTAACTTGTGTTGTTGCCTACATTATTATTGACCGGCCTCAGATAGTTGTGACTTGTACATAAGTCCAATTACGATTGCTTAACATAGCGCTAAATTTGCCTTATGGCACACTAACTACTAACACTAACCATTAACAATTAACATTTACTTTTTACTCTTTAATTTTATGCAATTTACTATTCTTGCACATATTATCCATTTGCTTTTCCGTTTGCTCACTTGAGCACATGTTTATGTTAAAGCCATTTGCCTTTTGCTCACTTGAGCACATAACTGTGTATATACTATTGTGCTTGTGTTTTATTTTGATTGTTATGGACCAAATGCAAAAATGGACAAATGGACTTAGTTTCTAGGACATTCCCTATGCAAAATTGGAGCAAAAGGATCTTAATGTTGAAGATGGATTAGAAGGACCAAATCTCTAAACTCACTCTTGTCCATTCTTGATTTACTTCATGGAACTTTTCATGTGTGTGCTTTTGTGCTAGGGAATCCTATGAGAGCTCAAATTGAAGAACCATTGTCATGTTCATCCAAAGTGAAAGATACAAGATGCATTGAGGATCTCTTAAGAGGCTTGTTTGATTGTTGCTTGAGCTTACTATTATTGTGATTGCTTATTCCAAAGGATGGGAGCTACTTGGATCATCCATATGATCTCAAGAGAGGAACTCCATTGTGGTCTTGTTTCTTTATCCCTCACCTTTTTGCTTTACTTAGGACTTTAGCCCTTCTTCTTCTTCCCTCCACTCTAACCCAAGCCAAAACTTTTTGTGCAAACATTTAACCATTGTTTTCAAACATTAGAAACCTAAGCCTTATGCTTTTGATTTTCAAACCTTCTTTTCATAACACTTATCTTGAATTGAATCTTTAAGTCAACTTTGACCATTTTTGTATATACTTCTAATTGGTAAATATAACCCATTCAAATGTCTTTTGTGGTTCCAATGGCCACTTTCTTAATCAAATTTTCCATAACCTTTAGCTATTAGGTTTGAGTTATCCTTGAGGTAGATGTAATACTCACTTATATCCTTAGTGATGGACAATGAGTCTTCCATGCTTATTATAGGGTTAACCCCTCATTAGCATGTTGAAGTTATCCTCACATGGTGGATTTGTGGTTTGGTTGAGTTTTCTCCCTTGGATAACAAAAGACCTTAAAGCTTTTGGACCAATCAATTCACCAACTCATTTTGAGATTTTTACCCTGAACTACGAGGTTTTGATCCTAATCTTTTTTTTAAGATGGTACGTAGGCAATGGGTTTATCCATCTAAACACAAATGTAAATAAACTTGTATATTCTCTTCTCATCCCTTCAATCATGTTTGCACTAACAAATTTTTCACAAAACAACAACCTTACAAAAAGTATGAAAAGGGCTCCCTAGGAGTACCTAGGATGTTTTGGGTGCCTAACACCTTCCCATTACATAACCAACCCCCTTACCCAGATCTCTGTTTCTCTTTTACTAGTTTTTGTTAAAAAATTTAGGTTTTTGTTCGCTTTCTAACCATTCCTTTGGATAAATAGAAGTGCGGTGGCGACTCGACTTGTATGATTTACCTTGGATTTAGTCAATATCTCTAATGGTAACGAATATCCCGCTACAGAAAAGTGGCGACTCTGCTGGGGAATCTTTTGCCTAGTGGGTTTTGCCTACTTTTCATATTTTGTTGTATTGTATTGTATTGTTTTGTGACATATTTTTGTGCAATTTGGGATTACTGTGTTGTATGTAATGATTGAATTGCTTGAATATTAATTCCTTGTATGCTTGGTGATCTTTGTGAGATGAGTTCTATACCCGGACTCGAGTGCACTTAGGATAGGAGAATGGCATAGTCTTGTTAACTTGTGTGGAGTTATTCCTTAGAAAGTTGAGTTGCAAGGCCATTCACTTGATGGAGGGCATGCTGGGATCAATAATGTCACACAAGTAAGTTGTGGTTAGACATTACTCTTTCCAATATAGACCTTAGAAGCCAAGGACCTTAGAAGCCAAGGACCTTAGTTTACCAAGCCCATCTTGGCCTATCCTTAGGATGTAGTGCGAAAGTCGTTCAAATGTAATATTTGATACGATTGATACGTGATACTACACTCATAAGAGTCTCTCTTGAGAATATTTTTGGAATACGAGTAGTCGTTTATCCGATAATATCCGAAAGATGGGATGATGACTATGGGAACCTCTTGTAGAACATGTTTGGCAGGTTTAAACCTTAGTACACTCCCTTTGGGTGGTTCTTAACCGAGACTCCATGCTCGTGACTCGCAACAAACCCGTGATTCATGGTTGATCCGTTCGTGTATCCTTAATATCAATGGAACTTGGGTGTTGATAAGGTGTAAACCATAATCCACCAAAATGGATGATTGATATTAAGGATAATATGATCCGTCCCATGACCTTTGTTTGGTGTGCTTTGCTTGATCCTTGAGTGTGATTGTTGCATTCATGCACCCATTTGCATCCATATCATTAATAATGAAGAAAATTTTCAAGGAACTTAAGGGCTTTATTTGCAAAATTTTCAGACATGGAAAGACAAAGAAGGAATACAAAGAAGTACAGTTTCAGACAACCAGACTTGAAAGAGTTAAGGAATCTTACATCCTATATACTAGATCCCTTGGGTTTCAAGGCTAGTTTTGGGAAGCTTCTTCCTCTTCTGACTACTCAGGTGGACGAAGGATTGATGAGTGTATTGGTGCAGTTTTATGATCCCTTGTACCGTTGTTTCACATTTCCGGATTTTCAGCTTTTGCCTACACTTGAGGAGTATGCCTACCTTGTGGGTATACCTATTCTAAACCAGTTGCCGTTCAGTGGCTTGGAGAGTGTCCCTACTTCTCAAGAGATAGCTGACATGTTGCACATAAATGAATCTCTGGTTGGTGCTCATATGACTACCAAAGGTGGAATTCAAGGTCTCCCTTCTGAGTTCCTCATTGCTCAAGCTACTGTGTATGGGAAGGTCATGAGTGAGGATGCCTTTGAGGCCCTATTTGTACTTCTCATCTATGGGTTAGTGTTGTTCCCCAACATCGACAAGTTTGTGGATGTGAACGCTATTAGGATTTTCTCTACTCTTCATCCCGTTCCAACTCTGTTGGGTGACACTTATTTCTCTTTGCATATGAGGAATGCAAAGGGTGATGGCGCCATTGTGTGCTGTTTGCCTCTGTTGTATAAGTGGTTTATTTCTCACTTACCGCAGACGGTCGCCTTCAAGGAGAACAAGGGATGTCTACGGTGGTCCACGAGACTCATGTCTCTCACTAATGATGATATCTCTTGCTACAACCTCGTGTATGATGGTGTGCAGATTATCGACTCTTGTGGTGAATTCTCCAATGTACCTCTTCTTGGTACATGTGGGGGGATTAATTACAACCCTGTTTTGGCACGTCGTCAGCTTGGGTTCCCCCTAAAGGATAAACCTGATAACCTTCTGTTAGAGGGTGTGTTCTTTCAGGAGGGTAAAGATCCCCAAGGCTTGAAAGCTAGGATGGTCCGCGCTTGGAGCAAGATTCATACAAAAGGAAGGAAAGAGTTGGGTCCTTAGAATTGTGTTGCTATGGAGCCTTACACTACTTGGGTTAGGAAAAGAGCGTCTGAGTATCTCATGCCTTACGAGTATCCAAGACCTACACCTATGGTTATGGCTGGGCCTTCAACCCTCCCTGACCAAGGAGTAGAGGAGTTGAGAGACGAAGATCGATCACGTGCTTGGATCCGTGAACGAGAAGAGTTGCTTCAGCAGATCAAGGAGAAGGATGCTTTGATAGAGTTCCTCGAACATCAGGTTATTGATGATCCTGATGATGCATGGACTTCTCTACTTCCTCAGTCTTCCAGGTTTTGGAAGAGGAAGTATGATCGACTCGCCAAGGAGAAGGCGGATATGGAGGCAGCCTATGAGAGGGAGGTGAAGAGACTTCGTGCATCCTATCTTCCTGTGTCCAGAGCTTTGGATGATTGTTTCTAGGGGTCCATAGGATGATTATTTTCCTTTTCTCTTGTATATGGTTACCAATGCTAAACTTCTTTGGTGTTTGATATTTCCAAAATTTCCAAATAGAACCCTAAAGTTCCTTTGAAATAAAAAAAACAAATCATGTGCACAAGCATTGCATGCATCATGTGCATAAGCAGGTTTTGTTCCCGGCTTCTTGTCCTATGGTCTAACTCTGTGTTCTTCATTTATTTTGAAGACAAGCTAACTCACCGGTACTACACCAGAGCCAACATTTCAAGACTGATGGATCATTTGGAACAAGAGAACCGCGAGCTGAAAGAGGAAGTGGCCAGATTAAGTGCCTTAATGGAATCATTCATGGCTGCTGTAAGACCCCAATTTTGTCCCTAAGATCCCTCATGGCATCATATCATACCATACCATTGCCTCAAGGATCTTTGTGCACCTTTGCTTCCCTCCTAATGGGTGGGTTATCTTGTGAGTGTGGTTCTTGATCACCAAGCATGTATTGCATTTGTATATCATTGCTTTTCATCTGTCTTTTAACCAAAAGTACAAAAATTTTGTCATCCAACCATGTTACTTGCTGATGAAGCAAGTTAGGTCAAAACAGTCAAATCAGCCATTGAATAGTGGATGGTGGCCATTCTTGAAGAATTTGGGCACCATGATCATTCATCAAGAGTTCATATGAGTTGTGACATCATTTTGAATCAAGATCTCAAGTGGTAGGGGCTTGGAATTCATCAGAACATGGTTCAGTCAACCAAAACCCTAGCAAAGTCAACTGTAGTCAACTGTGCATTTAATCAGTGATTTGATGGTAGGAATTGGTTTGAGAGGTCTCATTCATGTCCATATAAGCCTCATATAACATGTCAAACATCCACAATGAAGAATTTGAGGTCAGACAACAAATTTCCAAAAATAGTAAGTTGACCTGTAATTGGAATTTGCCAAAAATGGAAAGTTCTTCTCCTCAAAATTACATCATCATACAAGCTTCAAATGAATTTTTGTCCAACATGAAAGTTGAAGATCTTGTTCTCCCATTTCCAAAAAGTCCAAGAACACTCATTTCTCATGTGTGGTTGGCAAGTTATGATCAAATCATTCTCAAGAATTTTTGAACTTCAAAGTGAGATAACTTTCAAACCATTTGGCCAAATTGAGTGAGGTTTTTTGCTACAAGTCATATTTGATGTGCTCTATCCAAATCCTTCATCACATTTCACCAAAAATCTTCCAATCAAAATGGCCTTTTTCAAAGTGCATTGAATTAAAAAGAGAGGGGTGAAAAATGGACTTTTAAATTAAGCTTTGCCAATGCATTCTACCAATTGCAAATGACTGAAAATCACATTTGGAGATTGTTTAGGCCCATTTTCGCACTGTAGTATGCCATGCACATGCCATTTGAGTGGATTTCACCAATTAACCAAAACACTTCATTTGAGCTAAAATTCAATTACCACTTCATTAACCAAACTTAAGCTTTGTTAATCAGAGTATATATGACTCATTTCAGACTGGAAAACCCTAGCCACTATTGACAAACGAGATCTGAAATTCATTTTCTCTCAAAAGATTCTCATTCTTCATTTGAAACTTTTTCTGAAAATCTTCAAAGAACTCGTGTTCTTGAGCTTTGGTCCATCCTCTACCATCATTGTTGAGACCTTAGCAAGCATCATTTCATCACTGTAAAGCCATTCCCATACTGTTGCATTGAAGCTTCCTTCCATGTAAGTCGAGCTTTGGAGCTAGAATCAAAGTAACTGACCTTGCAATACTTGTCCATTCATTATCTGGAGCATCAAGAAGCTACAGTTTCAACTCAACACAACCAAAGAACCACCAGATCATTACTGCTCTTCACAATCAGGTAAAATTCGAATCACACCATTGTTGGAATCGTGCTATGCTTATTAAAGATCTCTCCATGCTGATTGCAATGAAACTTGAATCGTGAGAAATGGTTGATTATTGAGAAAGAAACATGGATTTAAAGATTATTGGTCAAATGTGTTTTTGCTTATTTCTCCCTTGTTAGTTCGAATTAATGAAAACTAGGGTTAGATTATTGATGTACATTGTTAGCTGATTTGAATGGTGTGCTTGCTTCAAAAATCTGGGAGATTTGTTCATCACGATGATGAACATGTACTGTAGCATAAACCCTAGTTTTCTGTAAACCCAGAATCGTGTTTGGCTGCTGTGATTTTTTGTTTTGCATGAGATTCACTGTTCCATTGCCATGCGCCAATCAGCACGCGACACACCCTTAAGTGAAACGCGGCGTTTCACTTAAGGGACCAGATATTTACCGTTTTGCCATTGCCGGTTATTTATTTAATTAAATCATTCTCTTTTTTTTCAATTTTATTTCATTTGGTATGCTGACTTTCAAAAATTCATAAGTCACTCAATTTTAATCCAAATTTGATGGGATTTTTTGTGAAATGCTCCTCTTGACCTATAGTTTATTATGGTGATTTTTCCAGATTTTTTGCACGTGTAGATTTTTAAATGTGCTAGGGTTTGTTCATGTGTGTCCATTTTGTGTATGCCATGCCATTTTGCTTGTGAAATGATGACACTTAATCCAATGCCTCTGAAATTTTTTGTGCTTAAACTAGACATGTTCATGGTGATTTTGGTGTAGAGTTTGTGAACTTATCATTGCTGGTTGATGAGATATGATTTTTTGAATAGAGGTGTGACAATTTGTATCACACCATTCATGTCCAACTTCATGATTTTAATTACCATGCTTATTTAAGTCAAAATGGTCTGGATTTTTGCATGAATATACTTGTGAATGTTGAGAATACATGTGAAGTTTCCTGGAATTATTGATGGCATTTCCTATTTGATTGGAAGTTTCTCCCCTGTTTGGTCATTTGTTGATTTTTTGTGATACATGTTTGTATTTGGTTTGTGAAATTCTGGTTATTAATTGGATGGATGTGAAATTTGACATGTGAATTATAGACATCTTGAAGTTTATCATGGCTTTGATCCCATTCATTTATCATATGTTGTTTCTGTTTTATGATTAATTGTAGTTGGTGCATGTTTTGATGCTTTGTATGAGTTTGCTTGAACTTGCTTTGACTTTCTGATTTTCATTGACCTACTTCCCTTGATCCAAATGAGCTGAAATTTGGTATGCTTATCATGTTATGGATGATGTTTGATAATGAATTATTTTAGGATTTATTGAAATGTTTGTGATTGGATTTGAGTGGAGTCTTTCTGTTGACTTCTTTGAGGTTCTATATGACATGTTTTGACCTAATTTATTTGTGAAATGATAATGATGAATGATATGAATGTGAAACCACTTGGGTTTGTTTCTTAATTGTTTGAACTTGATTTTGGATAGCTTTCACTTGCTGTTTTGGATTTCTTATCTCTTTTTGACCCTAGGCTTGTCCTAGTGGTCTTGTTTCTCATGTTTAAGTTTGCTTTTCAGGTTAAGAAGCAAATGCCTTAAGGAGACTTATGCAAGTTGCTTGAGTTTGATTGATTATCATGAACTAACTTGTTTGTTTTGTAGGATGCTTAGCTCATATGCTTTGAGCTTTGTGCATTGCACATTTGACTGATTGTGTTGACAGTTGATCCTTATCTTATATTGGTTTTGAGTTTGAATTGTATACTGATTTTGTTTGACTGGTTTCAGGTACCATTAGTTGCTCAGTTCTTTTAAGAACTTGATTTGATTTGCTTGATAGCATTTGCATTGAGGTAGAATCTCTTGTCTTCATGTAGTCTGGAAGACCTGGCCTGTTACTTGGCCAGGCAACTGTCTGAAGTCCTCCTTAAGAGGCAATGTTTGTGTTTGTTTAACTTTGTCCCCAAGCAGGTAAAGACCTCATGTGAGGCAATTGGTAGACAAAAGAGATATGTAACCTATCTCCTACTATTCTGTGTGTCACTCACCTTGCTCACACCACATGTGTTGATGCATAGTGAGTAAAAGCCCAAGATCTATAGAGTCTAACTTGTGGAGAGAGTTCCTACTTTCTGAACTCCCACACCTTCTGATATTCAAAGCTCTCCCTGACCAGGGATAAGAGCATGAGGCACACCCCTCATATCCTTTCATCTGCTTCACCTTGGCTCTCAATGTCAAGGTTAAGAGCACCATTAACCCTATTCCAGTTGGCTTCAATGCCCACCCTTTGTATGAGCCTAATTGTTTGGTTATAGAGTGTGCTGAATGACTTTGGTTGATTGATTACTTAGTTCATTTGTAGATGTCTGCTGTTATGCTTTGTGCATTTATCATCATTAATTGCTCATTATTGCATGATCATTTCATTTGTCTTTGTGACATATCTTTGTTGATTGCCCATTGAGGACAATTGTAAGACCATTCATTGGCCATTGTTCCTGTGATATGGAAGTGAGTATAAGACCATTTCATTGGCCACTCATCTTCTCTTTGCTTGATGCATTTGTTTGATTTATGTGAGGATGCAATTGTAAGTCCTTGTAATTTGGCATTTGTTTTCCCATGATCATATGTTGGAGGTTAGAGTAAGCCCAGATAGATTGGCATCTGACATCCAAGTGTTTACTTTGTTTTTGTTGGAGATTGGTATAAGCCCAGATAGATTGGCATCCGGTATCCACTTTTCATTCCTTTGTTGAGGAGATTGGTATAAGTCCAGTGATTGGCATCCGGTATCCGCTTTGGTTGACTTTCTTCCTTTGCTTTGCTTGTTTGTTATTGCTCATTGCCTATTCCAAAGGACACACTTGAGTCATCTTCTATATGATTTCAAGAGGTGAACCTTCTAGGAAGTTTTACACTCCATCTTCATCCATTCATCCATTTTGTCCTAAACCTTTTCACACATTACTTTCAAAACTTGAGATAAATATTGTGCAAACATCTTCACGCTTTCAAATTAGAAACCTGGACCCTAAGTCCTTGACTTTTTCAAACACCATTTCATAATACTTCTTTTGAATCAATCTTAATCATACTTTGACCCTCCTTTTGTGAATAATCATAATCAATTAACTTCACCCATTCAATTGTTTTGTGGCTTTGTCCATTCTTGTTAAGCTTTCATACATTAGCCGTAGGTTTGATTTATCCTAGTTGGTTGATGTTAATCTCACCTATTTGTCCTTAGTTGATTGAATTGTAAGTCTTCCTTGCTTATTATAGGGTTAACCCGTCACTAGCAAGTTGAAGCTTTTCTCACATGGTGGACTCGTTGTTTGTATAAGGTTGAGTTTTCTCCCGTGGATAACGTAAGACCTTAGGGCTTGTGTTTAAAATTGAATTCACTAACTTTTGGAAATCCTTTAGCCGAACTACGGCGTTTTGATCCTTACCTTTGATGGAAGGTACGTAGGCAACGGGTTCATCCGTTCGAACACAAAAACAATAAAAATTGTATATTCTTTTCTCATCATCCCAATCATGTTTGCACAATATGTCAAAACAAATAAACATTTTTATACAACAAGTGTGAAAAGGGCTCCCTAGGAGTACCTAGGACGTTTTGGGTGCCTAACACCTTCCCATTGCGTAATTTACCCCTTACCCAGACTCTCTGATCTTTTCATTGGTTTTCTATGTGTAAAACTTCTTAGGCTTTTGTTCGCTTTTTAGCCAGTCCTTTGGATAAATAAAAGTGCGGTGGCGACTCGATTCATTGTATGCTTTGCTTATGGTTTAATCAATAAATCATATAGCGACGAATACACCGCTACAGAAAAGTGGAGACTCCACTGGGGATACAAATCCTTGGTGGTATTGCCTACTTTTCACCCTTGTTGTGTGCTATATTGTTATTTGTTATATGACATATTTTTGTACCATTTGGGATGACTGTATTGATTGTAATGTTTGAATTGCTTGATATACAATTGCTCTGTGCTTTGGTGATCTGTGAGATGAGTTCTATACCCGAACTCGAGTGCACTCTAGGATAGGAGAATGGCATAGTCTTGTTGACTGGTGTGGAGTATTCCTTAGCCAGTTGACTTGCGAGTCCATTCACTTGGTGGAGGTCATGTTGGATTAATAATGTCACACAAGTTATTTGTGGTTAGGCATTATTCTTTCAATCATGTGCCGCAGAAGCCAGGGACCGTAGTTTACCAAACCCATCTTGGCCTATTTTTAGGACGTAGTGCGGAGGTCGTTCAGATGTAAGTTCTGATGCGATTGTTACGCGATACTACACTCATAAGAGTTTCTCTTGAGAATATTTTTGGAATACGAGTATTCGTTCCTCCGATAATATTCGAAAGATGGAACGATGATTATGGGAACCTCTGGTAGAACATGTCTGGCAGGTTTAAACCCTAGTACACTCCCTTTGGGTGGTTCTTAACTGAGACTCCATGCTCGTGACTCTCAGCAAACCCATGATTCGTGGTTGAGTCGTTCAGACAACCTTAATATCAATGGAACCTGGGCGTTGATCAGGTATAAAACCTAAATCCCCCAAAACGGATGGTTGATATTAAGGATGTTTGAGCTAGTTCATGTACCGTTAATATCAATGGAACTTGGGTGTCGATAAGGTGAAAACCTAAATCCACCAAAATGGATGATTGATATTAGGGATACAATGAGCTTCCCCACGACCTTTGTTTGGTGTGACTTGCTTGATCCTTGAGTGTGATTGTTGCATTCATGCATTCATGCATTCATCTGCACTTCATGTCATCAGAAAAAGAAAATTTTCAAGGAACTTAAAAGGGTTTATTTGCAAAATTTTCAAACATGGAAAGACCAAAAAGGCATACGAAGAAGTACAGCTTTAAACAACCCGATGTAAAAGAGTTAAGGAATCTGACATCTTATGTATTAGATCCCTTGGGTTTCAAAGCTCGCTATGGGAAGCTTCTACCTCTGCTGACTACTCAGGTTGACGAAGGGCTGATGAGTACTCTGGCCCAGTTTTATGATCCGCTGTATCACTGCTTCTCTTTTCCGGACTTCCAGTTGTTGCCAACCTTGGAGGAGTATTCTCATCTCATTGGGATTCCGATTCTGGATCAAGTGCCGTTCAGTGGCCTAGAGAGTATTCCGACTGCTCGAAAGATTGCCAACCTGTTGCACATAGATGAAGACTTGATTAGGGCTAATCTGACTACCAAAGGCGGAATTCAGGGCTTTCCTTCCGAGTTCCTCATTGCTCAAGCTACCTTTTATGGGAAGGCCATGAGTGAGGATGCCTTTGAGGCTTTGTTTGTGCTGCTCATCTATGGATTGGTGTTGTTTCCCAATTTCGACAAGTTCGTGGACATGAACGCCATTAGGATCTTCTCAGTTCTTAATCCCGTTCCGACTTTGTTGGGCGATGCCTATGTCTCTTTGCATCTGAGGAACGCAAAGGGTGAAGGAGTTATTGTCTGCTGTCTACCCCTGCTGTACAAGTGGTTTATTTCGCACTTGCCGCAGACAGTTGCTTTCAAGGAGAACAAGGGATGTCTACGGTGGTCTCAGAGACTTATGTCTCTCACCAATGATGATCTCACTTGGTATGATCGCGTGTATGATACCGTCCAGATCATTGACTATTGTGGTGAATTCCCTAATTTGCCTCTTCTTGGCACATGTGGTGGGATCAGCTACAATCCCATTCTCGCACGACGTCAGCTTGGGTTCCCCCTGAAGGATAAACCTCATAACATTCTGTTAGAAGGTGTGTTCTTCCAGGAGGGTAAAGATCCCCAAGGCCTGAAAGCCAGATTTGTCCGTGCTTGGCGCAGTATTCACAAGAAGAGTAGGAATGAGTTGGGTCCAAAGAACTGCATTGCTTTGGAGCCATACACCTCTTGGGTCAGACAGAGAGCTGCCGTGTACTTAATGCCATATGATCACCCGAGACCTACACCGTTGGATGTGGCTGGGCCTTCAACCCTCCCTACCCAACGTGTAGAGGAGTTGAGAGAAGAAGACCTTTCACGTGCTTGGATCCGTGAAAGAGAAGAACTGCTTCAGCAGCTTAAGGAGAAGGACGCTATGATTGAGTTCCTCGAGCATAGAGTGATCGACGATCCGAACGACACTTGGACCTCTCTGCTTCCTCAGTCTTCCAAATTCTGGAAGAGGAGGTATGATCGACTCGCAAAGGAGAAAGCAGACATGGAAGCGGCCTATGAGAGAGAGATCAAGAAGCTGTGTACTTCTCGTCTTCCAGCATCCCGAGCTTCTAGGGATCTATAGGATGTTTATTTCCCTTTTCTCTTTGTAATAATAAAAAATGCTGTACTTCTTTGTCTCGATATATTGAATGAGATATTTTCCGTGAGAAATTAAAATGCTTTAACTATTCAAAATATTGCAAATAATACCCTATGGGTTCCTTGAAAATAAATAAAGCATCTGCACAAGCATTTCATGCATCATTTTTGCATAAGCAGGTACCCTTTGTTTCTGGTCTTCTTGTCCTAACTCTGTGTTCTTCATTTATTTTGAAGACAAGCTGACTCACCGGTATTATACTCGAGTCAATTCTGCGAGAGTCATGGAGCAGCTAGAACAAGAGAACAGAGAACTGAAAGAAGAGGTCGCCAGACTTGGCGCTTTGATGGAGCAACTCCTCGCTGCTCAAAATCAACCTGCTCAATCGCCTGCAACGCCTTCCCAGAGGACGATCATCTCAGAGGTCGTCACTTCGACTGTGCCAGTCAGTGCTCATCAGGTGCCCAACGCTATGCCAGCCGGGTTCCCTTGGGGGATGCCTCCAGGTTTTATGCCGGATATTCCTGCTCCAACCTTTGCTCACATGCCGGCATCTAGCCCGGTCCCTGTTCCCGCTCCTCCTGTCGTGCATACCATGCCAAGGGTAGACGACACCATCTATCACTCCGAGCCATCTGAGGGCTGAGACGTTCATGAAAAGATGGACGCCATGAACGACCAATTCCTCGAGCTGAGAAAGGAATTGAAGACTCTTCGAGGTAAAGATTTGTTCGGCAAGTCTGCTGCCGAGTTGTGCCTTGTTCCCGGTGTGAAGATACCGATTAAATTCAAAGTACCTGACTTTGAAAAGTATAAAGGGAACACCTGTCCACTCGCTCACCTGGTCATGTACGCCAGGAAGATGTCTACCCAGACTGATAATGATCAGCTTCTGATTCATTATTTCCAAGACAGTCTGTCCGGTGCGGCGCTCAGATGGTACATGAGCTTAGACAGTGCCAATATCAGATCCTTCAACGACCTTGGCGAAGCCTTCGTCAAGCAGTATAAGTATAACGTCGATATGGCGCCTGACCGAGATCAACTCAGGTCCATGTCGCAGAAGGACAAGGAAACTTTCAAGGAGTACGCCCAGAGATGGCGAGAACTGGCAGCTCAGATTACTCCACCGCTGGAGGAGAAAGAGATGACCAAGATCTTTTTGAAGACTCTTGGCTCATTCTATTATGAGCGGATGGTAGCAAGCGCTCCCTCTGATTTCACCGAGATGGTGAACATGGGGATGCGTCTTGAGGAAGGTGTCCGTGAAGGACGATTGGCGAAAGATAAGAGCTCTTCTTCTAAAAGATATGGAGCGTTTAAGAGGAAGGATGGGGAAGCACATGCTGTGCAATCCCATCCCAAGCACAGAAGACCCTCTGCTCAGAGGAAGCCTGCACGTCGTGCCGGTCATCAGCACCAGGTGGCTCATATAGCACCTGTCTTCAAAGACAATGCTCAACAACATCAGCAATATCAGCATCAGCAACAATATCAACAACCTCAGTATCAGCAACAACCTCGTCCACAGCAACAGGCTTACCAGCCTCGTGGCAGTACAATCAATCAAGCTAACTTGGGTTATGATAGGAAGAAGATCAACTTCGATCCAATTCCTATGACATATGCAGAGCTTTATCCTTCCTTGTTGGAAAGGAAATTGGTTTCTCCCAGGGATCCTCCTGTCATTCCTGCAAATCCACAATGGTGGTACAAACCAGATCAGCAATGTGTTTACCATTCCGGTGCTCCGGGCCATAACATTGAGAATTTCTACCCACTCAAGACTAAGGTTCAAGACCATATGAGATGTGGAATCTTGAGTTTTGAAGATTCAGGCCCGAATGTCACCAAGAACCCATTGCCTGCGCATGGAAAGTCAGTTAATATGGTTCAGGAATGCCTTGGGAAGAACAAGGTCAGATATGTAAGCCACATTAGGCAGTCGTTGGTTGAATTACATCGTTTGCTGTGTCAGCACAGCTACTTAGAGCATAACCACGACAAGTGCCGCGTCTGCTCAGTTAACCGCTTGGGTTGCGATCAAGTACGAAGAGAACTCCAAAAGTTGTTGAATGAGGGTACCATTGAGATTCTGCAGAATCGCAACGTTGACGAAGACGAGCCTGAAGTGAATGTGATTTCACCAGTGTTCAAATTACCTGAGCCTGTTGTTATCCGCTATGACAGCCGCAAGCCGAAGGCTTCCCCTTCTTTGGTCATTAAACCTGCAGGCCCTGTGCCTTACTCTTCAGACCGAGCCGTACCATTCAGATACAATCCTGTCGCTGTGCAAGATGGGGTAGAAGTGCCTTTGCCTTCAACTTCTGTGACCAACGTTGCTGATGTAAGTGGTTTGACCCGAAGTGGTCGTGTGTTTTCTGCGCCTCCTAAGGCTGTTGCTTTTGATACTGTTGAGCGTCCGGTTGGGACCGCTGTGAATGTTCAGAATCAGGCACGTGATGTTGCCAAACCATCCTCCTCTGTACAAAAAACTCCCGTTTCTTCAGTTGGCCCGAGTGGGATTGTAGATGAAGAATCTGATGAGATGCTGAGGCTCATCAGAAAGAGTGAGTACAACGTTGTAGACCAGCTTCTACAAACGCCGTCTAAGATTTCCATCCTTTCTCTGCTGCTGAATTCAGAACCCCATAGGGAGGCTATGTAGAAAGTCTTGGATCTGGCGTATGTTGATCATTACGTCACCATTGAGCAATTTGATAGTATTGTTGCAAACATCACCGCTTGCAACACTTTGAGCTTTTGTGACGCTGATCTCCCTGAGGAGGGAAGAGACCACAACATGGCTTTACATATCTCCATGAATTGCAAATCCGATGCAATGTCCAATGTGTTGGTGGACACTGGATCTTCTTTAAATGTATTGCCAAAAACCACACTCTCCAGATTGTCATATCAAGGTCCTCCTATGAGGCAGAGTGGGGTTGTTGTGAAGGCATTTGATGGGTCGCGTAAGACAGTGATTGGGGAAGTTGATCTCCCAATCAAAATTGGACCAAGTGATTTCCAAGTTACCTTCCAGGTAATGGATATCCACCCATCTTATAGCTGTCTCTTAGGCAGACCATGGATTCACGAGGCTGGCACCGTGACATCCACCCTACACCAGAAGTTGAAATTTGTCAAGAATAAGAAATTGGTTGTAGTAGGGGGAGAAAAGGCTCTCCTGGTTAGCCATCTGTCTTCTTTCTCGTACATTGACGCTGAGGATGAAGTTGGAACGCCATTCCAAGCTTTATCTATTGATGAACCAATCGAGAAGAAGTCTCCTTCATTCACTTCCTACCGTGATGCAAAGCTGGCCATTGAGTGTGGTGCAGTTGCTGGATTAGGGAAGGTGATTGAACTTGAAGATAATAGATCCCGGGCTGGCATTGGCTACTGTTCTGGGGCATGTAATGAGCAAGGTTTGTTCACAAGTGGAGGATTCATCCATGATGATCAACCTGAGGAGGAAGCTGCTGCTCTCTTGGAAGAGGATGTAGAAGACGTGAACAACTTCGTTATTCCTGGTGGTGTCTGCCACAATTGGGTCGCTGTAGATGTTCCTACGGTCATCCATAGATCAGAGTAATTGTTCACTTTGTTTGAAACCCTTCTCCCATGCCAAAAGGAGAAGTGATGACATTGTTGGCAAAGCATATATACAATGATGTTTTCATTCAATTAATGCATTGTTAAACATTTGTTTTTCCTTTGTTTTCACTTTTTGCTTTTGCATGAAATCAGTGATCACAAAAAACCCACAAAAACAAGAATAAAAACAATCTTTTTCATCTGCATAATGGTTTGTTTGTTTAAATTCCAAAGTTTTTCATTAACCAAAATCATTATGCAGGTTGATCCTAAAACCCATTGAACATAATGATCCAACGCCATCTCCCAATTTTGAGTCCCCTGTATTTGAGGCAGAGGAAGATGATGTTGAGAGGATTCCCGATGAGATTACCCGTCTCCTTGAGCACGAAGAGAAGGTCATTCAGCCGCATCTCGAAGACTTGGAAATAGTCAACATGGGGTCTGAGGATTGTGTTCGTCTAGTGAAGATTGGGGCACTTCTTGAAGGGTCTGTCAAGGAAGATTTGATCAGTTTGCTACGAGAATATTCAGATATCTTTGCTTGGTCCTATGAAGACATGCCGGGATTAGATACAGATATTGTGCAACATTTCCTGCCTTTAAAGCCTGAGTGCGTGCCTGTGAAGCAGAAGCTCAGAAGAACTCATCCAGATATGGCAGTGAAGATCAAAGAGGAAGTTCAGAAGCAAATTGATGCGGGGTTTCTGGTGACTTCTACATATCCTCAATGGGTGGCCAATATTACGCCTGTTCCTAAGAAGGGTGGAAAAGTCCGTATGTGCGTTGATTATAGAGATCTGAATAAGGCTAGCCCGAAAGACGATTTTCCTCTACCACACATTGATATGTTGGTAGACAATACAACTAAATTCAAAGTCTTTTCCTTTATGGACGGATTTTCCGGATATAATCAAATCAAGATGGCACCAGAGGATATGGAGAAGACAACATTCATCACACCTTGGGGAACATTCTGTTATCGAGTGATGCCCTTCGGTTTGAAGAACGCCGAAGTCACGTATCAACGAGCTATGACTACCTTGTTTCATGACATGATGCACAAGGAGATAGAGGTCTACGTTGACGATATGATTGCTAAGTCCCGAACGGAAGTTGAGCATATTGAGCATTTGTTGAAGCTTTTTCAACGTTTGAGGAAGTTTAAACTTCGCCTGAATCCGAACAAATGTACATTTGGAGTCCGTTCTGGCAAGTTGTTGGGTTTTGTGGTAAGTGAAAGAGGTATTGAGGTTGATCCTGCAAAGGTCAAAGCAATACAAGAGATGCCTGCACCCAAAACTGAGAAGCAAGTCCGAGGTTTTCTTGGCCGCTTGAATTACATTTCCAGATTTATATCCCACATGACTGCCACATGTGCGCCGATATTCAAGCTCCTCCGGAAAGATCAGTCTCATGATTGGACCGAGGATTGCCAGAAAGCTTTCGACAGTATCAAAGAATATCTGTCCGAACCTCCGATCTTGTCTCCGCCTGTTGAAGGAAGACCTCTGATCATGTATTTGACAGTTCTTGAAGACTCGATGGGTTGTGTACTCGGTCAACAAGATGAATCAGGGAAGAAGGAATTTGCTATATACTACCTCAGTAAGAAGTTTACTGATTGTGAGTCTCGGTACTCTATGCTTGAGAAGACGTGTTGTGCTTTGGCTTGGGTTGCTAAGCGTTTGCGCCAGTACATGATAAATCATACAACTTGGTTGATATCCAGAATGGATCCAATCAAGTATATCTTCGAGAAGCCTGCTTTAACTGGGAGGATTGCTCGTTGGCAGATGTTGTTGTCTGAGTATGATATCGAGTATCGAGCTCAGGAAGCTATTAAAGGTAGTATCTTGGCTGACCACTTGGCACATCAACCGATTGAAGATCATCAGTCCGTTCAGTACGACTTCCCAAATGAGGAGATTCTGTATTTGAAAATGAAAGATTGTGATGAGCCTACACTCGATGAAGGGCCAGAGCCTGGTTCCAGATGGAGTATGGTATTTGATGGTGCTGTAAATCAGTACGGAAATGGTATTGGGGCAGTAATCATTACTCCTCAGGGCACACATGTTCCTTTTACAGCAAGGCTAACTTTCAAATGCACGAATAATATGGCTGAGTACGAAGCCTACATTATGGGATTGGAAGAGTGTATTGATCTAAGGATCAAACATCTCGATGTTTATGGTGATTCGACCCTCATTGTCAATCAGATCAAGGGTGAATGGGAAACGAATCAACCTGGTCTTATTCCATACAGAGATTATGCGAGGAGGATTTCAACTTTCTTTACTAAGGTTGACTTCCATCATATTCCTCGAGATGATAATCGGATGGCATACGCTCTTGCCACGCTCGCCTCGATGATTATAGTCAAATATTGGAATGAAGTTCCCAATATCATTGTGATGCGCTTGGACAGACCAACTCATGTATTTGCAGTTGAAGAAGCGGATTATGATAAGCCATGGTATTACGACATCAAGTGTTTCCTCCAGAACCAGGTTTACCCGCCTGGGGCATCTGTGAAAGATAGGAAGACTTTGAGGAGATTGTCAGGTAGTTTCTACCTCAATGGCGAATTGCTTTACAAGAGAAATTTTGGCATGGTTCTGCTCAGATGTGTGGATAGACACGAAGCAGACCTGTTGATGACTGAGGTCCATGAGGGTTCATTTGGGACTCATTCCAATGGACATGCCATGGCTAGAAAGATGTTGAGAGCAGGCTACTATTGGCTGACAATGGAGTCTGACTGCTGCAAATATGTGAAGAAATGCCACAAGTGTCAGATTTACGCGGATAAGATTCATATTCCTCCGACACTTTTGAATGTGATTTCATCACCATGGCCTTTCTCTATGTGGGGAATTGACATGATTGGCATGATTGAACCGAAAGCGTCCAATGGACACAGGTTTATTCTCATAGCAATTGATTACTTCACTAAATGGGTTGAAGCTGCATCATATGCCAGTGTGACCAGGCAGGTGGTCGTGAAGTTTATCAAAAATCAACTCATATGCCGTTATGGTGTGCCAGATAAGATCATTACTGATAATGGATCTAATCTGAATAACAAGATGATGGATGAGTTGTGCGCTGAATTCAAGATTGCACACCATAATTCCTCTCCCTATAGACCTAAGATGAATGGGGCTGTTGAAGCTGCTAATAAGAATATCAAGAAGATTATCCAGAAGATGACTGTTACGTACAAAGATTGGCATGAGATGCTGCCATTTGCTTTGCATGGATATCGTACGTCTGTACGCACTTCAACAGGGGCAACCCCTTTCTCTCTTATTTACGACATAGAAGCTGTTCTCCCAGTAGAGGTGGAGATCCCATCAATGAGAGTCTTGATGGAAGCCAAGTTGACTGATGCTGAATGGATGCAGAGTCGTTATGACCAATTGAATTTGATTGAAGAGAAGCGATTAACTGCCATGTGTCATGGTCAGTTATATCAGCAGAGAATGAAGAAAGCATTCGATAAGAAGGTCAAGCCTCGTGTGTTCCGAGAAGGTGACCTCGTGCTCAAGAAAGTTTTGTCTTTCGCGCCCGATTCCAGGGGCAAGTGGACTCCAAACTACGAGGGTCCATATGTTGTTAAGAGAGCCTTTTCAGGCGGAGCTTTGATGCTTACAACAATGGATGGGGAGGATTTCACTCGTCCTGTGAATTCAGATGCAGTCAAGAAATACTTTGCCTAAAAAAAGTATATGCAAAAGAAAAAACAGAATGGCTCGCTAAGTTGAAAACCCGAAAGGGCGGCTTAGGCAAAAATGAGCGTCTCGGTGGAGAACCCGCAAGGGTAATCCAGGCAAAAATTAGAGACTTGAAAAAAAAGGAATATTTGCATCCCGCTAGATTGAGTACCTCACTCTGGGGCAATCTAGGCAAAAATTAGGGATTTGGCAAGTAACTGCATCCTGACAAGACTTTCTGTTCCACAACTGTCTTTTCGTCAGAGAATTCTCGATTCATCGTCAAACTGAAGCTTCGAATACATCGAGATTCAAATTGGTAGAGAAAGGATCATTATGTTCAATATAGCCCTCTTCCAATATATATCACTGATTTCAAATTTGTACAGATCTATGGAGTCTTGCCATTTGCAGGCTAACATTCCATCAAATCAATTTGAGCTTTTTATCCAATTATTTGCACTCTTATTTGTTTCAATTCAACAAATGTTTTGCATGTTTTAATTGATAAAATGTCATTGTTTTAAACGAACAGATTTTTCAAAATTGTTGTTTTAAACAAAGTGAATATTCACAAGGTTGAAAGGATACTCAAGAATATCTCAGTGCTCTCCCAAGGGTGGCATGATCTCCAACAGGTAAGACATTTGGTTCATATTCCTGGTTTGGTTGTATCTTCTTTCTCCAGATCTTGTGATGGGGTCGTTCCCTAGCATAGTTGCAAGCAGAGTTTTGATTGAAGACTCAGTTTTCTCCAGCAGCAGTTTTCCCCAGTAGAGTTGCTTATGCAGTTGGATTCTACTTGGATGATGTTTTTCTCCTTCAATGGGTTGTTCCCCGGAGTTGTTTGGAGTTGCAGAACTTTTTGTTTCTCAGTTGATGCTGAGATCCCCTGCGGATCTTCGAGATTTTCTCTTGTTCCCCAACAGATTCGTCTTGGTGGCTGTTTTACCCGTTTTAACTTTCTGTACCCTGATTGGGTTGTTTGCTGACCCATCACTCAGAGATTTGGTGTTTCCTGATATCTCTGATCCCCTGCTCCCAGCAGTACCCGCAGATCTATGCTTTATAGCATGTAGATCTCCGCAGATTGGCTTTCCAGTTGGTTCTCCCCTGGAAGTATAATACCGGGCGTTTGATTCCTGGACCTGTTTGTGTTAGATATGTCTGTTTTGTCAGCATTCATCAAACATAAATCACGCATATTCATGCATATTCATAAACATTCAGATATTCATGTTGCATTTTTTTGCCATATATCTTTCGTTTGTCGTTTCTTGCTATGGATACAGATCCCTAATAGATCTCCCCTAGCAGATGTCGGGTGTTAAATCTCTCCATATAGAGTCAACCCCCTAAGCAGAAAATGTTGTCTTTCCTTCTGCAGTTCCCCACTGAGATATATCCTCGTGGATGACGGTTTCTTCCGTTTCCTCCCAACATATATATTGGGACGGATTTTCCTATTTGAGTTACATTCTCATTAGGACGTGTCTTGATTCAGTCTGTCTTTTCGGATTATTCCCGAATTGGCCATTTGTCAACTGTCTTGTGCTTCCCAGTGGGTTGTTCCCCAGCGGAGTTTTGCGGGCCTCTACCCTTATACCGGTAGTTGTAAGTCCTATTTTCTTTGCCCTTTCAGCGGAATTGGTGGTTATATACCTTTTATTCCTCGACAAGTTTTTTCGGTTTTCTACCCCTTATTCGGTAGATGTAAACCCTAGTTCATGGTTTTCCCCACCAGAGTATGGCTATTACCTCGTATTCGGTAGTTGTAAGTCCTATCTCTTTTCCCCTAACAGAGATAACCTTTGTCGTTCGTCCTGATTATAAGTGGATTCCTGTTGTTGTGGTTTTATCCCTAACAGAGTTGGTGTCTCCCTGTGGTGATCTCTATCCCCCAGTTGAGTCTATGGTCTTCTACCCCGTATCCGGTAGTTGTAAATCCCAAGTGTTGATGTTTCTCCCCAGCAGAGTTTGTGCCTTGTGGTACAGTTGGATAATTGCCGGATGCTTGCAATTTATCCCTAGCGGGTCTCCTTTCATTTACCCTTGTGTTGGTAATGTTGTTGTTCCCTTTGATTGGTCATCATTATATACCTAGTTTGGTATCTCGATGCCTTTCTTTTCGGTTGATTTATCCTTTATTAACCCAGTAGCCGGTTGTGGATAATCTTCCATGCGAGTATGTTATTCACGGTCTGCCGGTAATGAATAATATATCTCATGCACTCTTCAGTCGAAGCCTTTTGTGTTTCCCTGGTCGAGTAAGTTTCGTTATTTCCCTTTTGCGGAATCGAATTTTTGTTGTGTTGGATAATTGCCGGATTGCTTGCAGTTTATCCCTTTGAGTTATCTTTCGTTTACCCGGATGCTTGGTATCGTTTGTCTCTCTTTTTGGTTAGTCACCTATTATATACTTCGGTATCTCTGGTGTCTTTTCCTTTCGAGTATATTATTCACGGTCTGCCGGTAATGAATAATATGTCTCATGCGCTCTTTAGTTGGAATCCTTTGTTGATTTTCCCCAGCTGAGCAAGATTCGTATTCTTTGTAGAATCGAATATCCATCCTTTAACCAGTTTGTGTTTTCGATGATGAGTGTTTTGGCATATATACCAATCCACGTTTTCGGTAGATCACCTATTATATGCTTCGGTATCTCTGGTGTTTCTTACCATGCGAGTTTATTATCTACGTTCTGACGGTAATAGATAATATATCTCATGCGAGTTTTCTTATCCACGGTCTGCCGGTAATGGATATTATATCTCATGCACTCTTTGGGTTTGTGTCCCCAGTTGAGTAAGGTTCGTTTTCCCGTTGTGGATTCGAATGTCCATCCTGTAAGTCGATTTGCTTTTTCAAGCCCTCCTTTCGGATGATGAGTGTTTTGGCATATATACCAATTCACGCTTTGGTCGGTCACCTATTATATACCTCGGTATCCCTGGTTTCCTTCCTTTCTGCTCCCTATTATGACTTTGGTCCCTTGTGGAGTCAGATTTTCCTGAGTTTATATACCTCCCCAGGTGTTTCTCAGATGTGTGGTTGATTGATATCTCTCACCCTTATACCGGTCTTAGATATTCATTCTTCCTGAGTTTTGTTGCCCTTATACCGGTAACACCTCAATTCTTTGGTGCTTCCTCAGTGGAGTTTCCTATTTGCTTCTTCCCAGGAGTCAGCTTGTGTCTTTCCAATGGATGTTCTGCCTTTGGAATTTTCTTTTCCCCAGTGTGAGTCCTTCACTCCCCAGTTAGGTCTCCAGTCTGATTTCTGTTACCCTAATCAGAGTCGTGTCTTGTTCACGCTGTGTCAGTTTTGTTTTTCCCCAACTTGAAGTCGTGTCCTGCTCACGCATTCTTTTTCTTTTACTATCCCCAACAAGAGTCTTGTTAGAGTCTCTGTTCCTGGTGAGTGTATTACTCCGACGAATCGTCTTTTCTTCTGTGTGAATCATATTCCCCACAGAGTTTGTGTCTTTTGCATACATACATTTGCATCATGAGGTCTCTTAGGGACCAAAATTCGTCTCATTACTGTTATTTAAGCCCATTCTACCGTGTCGAGATGAAGATTTCTAAACTTCACTTCTCCGGCTAGAATGAACTTAAATAGGGGCATCTGTAAGACCCCAATTTTGTCCCTAAGATCCCTCATGGCATCATATCATACCATATCATTGCCTCAAGGATCTTTGTGCACCTTTGCTTCCCTCCTAGTGGGTGGGTTATCTTGTGAGTGTGGTTCTTGATCACCAAGCATGTATTGCATTTGTATATCATTGCTTTTCATCTGTCTATTAACCAAAAGTACAAAAATATTGTCATCTAACCATGTTACTTGCAGATGAAGCAAGCTAGGTCACAACAGTCAAATCAACCATTGAACAGTGGATGGTGGCCATTCTTGAAGAATTTGGGCACCATGATCATTCATCAAGAGTTCATATGAGTTGTGACATCATTTTGAATCAAGATCTCAAGTGGTAGGGGCTTGGAATTCATCAGAACATGGTTCAGTCAACCAAAACCCTAGCAAAGTCAACTGTAGTCAACTGTGCATTTAATCAGTGATTTGATGGTAGGAATTGGTTTGAGAGGTCTCATTCATGTCCATATAAGCCTCATATAACATGTCAAACATCCACAATGAAGAATTTGAGGTCAGACAACAAATTTCCAAAAATAGTAAGTTGACCTGTAATTGGAATTTGCCAAAAATGGAAAGTTCTTCTCCTCAAAATTACATCATCATACAAGCTTCAAATGAATTTTTGTCCAACATGAAAGTTGAAGATCTTGTTCTTCCATTTCCAAAAAGTCCAAGAACACTCATTTCTCATGTGTGGTTGACAAGTTATGATCAAATCATTCTCAAGAATTTTTGAACTTCAAAGTGAGATAACTTTCAAACCATTTGGCCAAATTGAGTGAGGTTTTTTGCTACAAGTCATATTTGATGTGCTCTATCCAAATCCTTCATCACATTTCACCAAAAATCTTCCAATCAAAATGGCCTTTTTCAAAGTGCATTGAATTAAAAAGAGAGGGGTGAAAAATGGACTTTCAAATTAAGCTTTGCCAATGCATTCTACCAATTGCAAATGACTGAAAATCACATTTGGAGATTGTTTAGGCCCATTTTCGCACTGTAGCATGCCATGCACATGCCATTTGAGTGGATTTCACCAATTAACCAAAACACTTCATTTGAGCTAAAATTCAATTACCACTTCATTAACCAAACTTAAGCTTTGTTAATCAGAGTATATATGACTCATTTCAGACTGGAAAACCCTAGCCACTATTGACAAACGAGATCTGAAATTCATTTTCTCTCAAAAAATTCTCATTCTTCATTTGAAACTTTTTCTGAAAATCTTCAAAGAACTTGTGTTCTTGAGCTTTGGTCCATCCTCTACCATCATTGTTGAGGCCTTAGCAAGCATCATTTCATCACTGTAAAGCCATTCCCATACTGTTGCATTGAAGCTTCCTTCCATGCCAGTCGAGCTTTGGAGCTAGAATCAAAGTAACTGACCTTGCAATACTTGTCCATTCATTATCTGGAGCATCAAGAAGCTACTGTTTCAACTCAACACAACCAAAGAACCACCAGATCATTACTGCTCTTCACAATCAGGTAAAATTCGAATCACACCATTGTTGGAATCGTGCTATGCTTATTAAAGATCTCTCCATGCTGATTGCAATGAAACTTGAATCGTGAGAAATGGTTGATTATTGAGAAAGAAACATGGATTTAAAGATTGTTGGTCAAATGTGTTTTTGCTTATTTCTCCCTTGTTAGTTCGAATTAATGAAAACTAGGGTTAGATTATTGATGTACATTGTTAGCTGATTTGAATGGTGTGCTTGCTTCAAAAATCTGGGAGATTTGTTCATCACGATGATGAACATGTACTGTAGCATAAACCCTAGTTTTCTGTAAACCCAGAATCGTGTTTGGCTGCTGGGATTTTTTGTTTTGCATGAGATTCACTGTTCCATTGCCATGCGCCAATCAGCACGCGACACACCCTTAAGTGAAACGCGGCGTTTCACTTAAGGGACCAGATATTTACCGTTTTGCCATTGCCGGTTATTTATTTAATTAAATCATTCTCTTTTTTTTCAATTTTATTTCATTTGGTATGCTGACTTTCAAAAATTCATAAGTCACTCAATTTTAATCCAAATTTGATGGGATTTTTTGTGAAAAATGCTCCTCTTGAACTCTAGTTTATTATGGTGATTTTTCCAGATTTTTTGCACGTGTAGATTTTTAAATGTGCTAGGGTTTGTTCATGTGTGTCCATTTTGTGTATGCCATGCCATTTTGCTTGTGAAATGATGATACTTAATCCAATGCCTCTGAAATATTTTGTGCTTAAACTAGACATGTTCATGGTGATTTTGGTGTAGAGTTTGTGAATTTATCATTACTGGTTGATGAGATATGATTTTTTGAATAGAGGTGTGACAATTTGTGTCACACCATTCATGTCCAACTTCATGATTTTAATTACCATGCTTATTGAACTCAAAATGGTCTGGGTTTTGCATGAATATACTTGTGGATGTTGAGAATACATGTGAATTTTCCTGGAATTATTGATGGAATTTCCTATTTGATTGGAAGTTTCTCCCCTGTTTGGTCATTTGTTGATTTTTTGTGATACATGTTTGTATTTGGTTTGTGAAATTCTGGTTATTAATTGGATGGATGTGAAATTTGACATGTGAATTAGAGACATCTTGAAGTTTATCATGGCTTTGATCCCATTCATTTATCATATGTTGTTTCTGTTTTATGATTAATTGAAGTTGGTGCATGTTTTGATGCTTTGTATGAGTTTGCTTGAACTTGCTTTGACTTTCTGATTTTCATTGACCTACTTCCCTCGATCCAAATGAGCTGAAATTTGGTATGCTTATCATGTTATGGATGATGTTTGATCATGAATTATTTGAGGATTTATTGAAATGTTTGTGATTGGATTTGAGTGGAGTCTTTCTGTTGACTTCTTTGAGGTTCTATATGACATGTTTTGACCTAATTTGTTTGTGAAATGATAATGATGAATGATATGAATGTGAAACCACTTGGGTTTGTTTCTTAATTGTTTGAACTTGATTTTGGATAGCTTTCACTTGCTGTTTTGGATTTCTTATCTCTTTTTGACCCTAGGCTTGTCCTAGTGGTCTTGTTTCTCATGTTTAAGTTTGCTTTTCAGGTTAAGAAGCAAATGCCTTAAGGAGACTTATGCAAGTTGCTTGAGTTTGATTGATTATCATGAAATAACTTGTTTGTTTTGTAGGATGCTTAGCTCATATGCTTTGAGCTTTGTGCATTGCACATTTGACTGATTGTGTTGACTGTTGATCCTTATCTTATATTGGTTTTGAGTTTGAATTGTATACTGATTTTGTTTGACTGGTTTCAGGTACCATTAGTTGCTCAGTTCTTTTAAGAACTTGCTTTGCTTTGCTTGATAGCATTTGCATTGAGGTAGAATCTCTTGTCTTCATGTAGTCTGGAAGACCTGGCCTGTTACTTGGCCAGGCAACTGTCTGAAGTCCTCCTTAAGAGGCAATGTTTGTGTTTGTTTAACTTTGTCCCCAAGCAGGTAAAGACCTCATGTGAGGCAATTGGTAGACAAAAGAGATATGTAACCTATCTTCTACTATTCTGTGTGTCACTCACCTTACTCACACCACATGTGTTGATGCATAGTGAGTAAAAGCCCAAGATCTATAGAGTCTAACTTGTGGAGAGAGTTCCTACTTTCTGAACTCCCACACCTTCTGATATTCAAAGCTCTCCCTGACCAGGGATAAGAGCATGAGGCACACCCCTCATATCCTTTCATCTGCTTCACCTTGGCTCTCAATGTCAAGGTTAAGAGCACCATTAACCCTATTCCAGTTGGCTTCAATGCCCACCCTTTGTATGAGCCTAATTGTTTGGTTATAGAGTGTGCTGAATGACTTTGGTTGATTGATTACTTAGTTCATTTGTAGATGTCTGCTGTTATGCTTTGTGCATTTATCATCATTAATTTCTCATTATTGCATGATCATTTCATTTGTCTTTGTGACATATCTTTGTTGATTGCCCATTGAGGACAATTGTAAGACCATTCATTGGCCATTGTTCCTGTGATATGGAAGTGAGTATAAGACCATTTCATTGGCCACTCATCTTCTCTTTGCTTGATGCATTTGTTTGATTTATGTGAGGATGCAATTGTAAGTCCATGTAATTTGGCATTTGTTTTCCCATGATCATATGTTGGAGGTTAGAGTAAGCCCAGATAGATTGGCATCTGACATCCAAGTGTTTACTTTGTTTTTGTTGGATATTGGTATAAGCCCAGATAGATTGGCATCCGGTATCCACTTTTCATTCCTTTGTTGAGGAGATTGGTATAAGTCCAGTGATTGGCATCCGGTATCCGCTTTGGTTGACTTTCTTCCTTTGCTTTGCTTGTTTGTTATTGCTCATTGCCTATTCCAAAGGACACACTTGAGTCATCTTCTATATGATTTCAAGAGGTGAACCTTCTAGGAAGTTTTACACTCCATCTTCATCCATTCAACCATTTTGTCCTAAACCTTTTCACACATTACTTTCAAAACTTGAGATAAATATTGTGCAAATATCTTCACGCTTTCAAATTAGAAACCTGGACCCTAAGTCCTTGACTTTTTCAAACTCCATTTCATAATACTTCTTTTGAATCAATCTTAATCATACTTTGACCCTCCTTTTGTGAATAATCATAATCAATTAACTTCACCCATTCAATTGTTTTGTGGCTTTGTCCATTCTTGTTAAGCTTTCATACATTAGCCGTAGGTTTGATTTATCCTAGTTGGTTGATGTTAATCTCACCTATTTATCCTTAGTTGATTGAATTGTAAGTCTTCCTTGCTTATTATAGGGTTAACCCCTAACTAGCAAGTTGAAGCTTTTCTCACATGGTGGACTCGTTGTTTGTATAAGGTTGAGTTTTCTCCCGTGGATAACGTAAGACCTTAGGGCTTGTGTTTAAAATTGAATTCACTAACTTTTGGAAATCTTTTAGCCGAACTACGGCGTTTTGATCCTTACCTTTGATGGAAGGTACGTAGGCAACGGGTTCATCCGTTCAAACACAAAAACAATAAAAATTGTATATTCTTTTCTCATCATCCCAATCATGTTTGCACAATATGTCAAAACAAATAAACATTTTTATACAACAAGTGTGAAAAGGGCTCCCTAGGAGTACCTAGGACGTTTTGGGTGCCTAACACCTTCCCATTGCGTAATTTACCCCTTACCCAGACTCTCTGATCTTTTCATTGGTTTTCTATGTGTAAAACTTCTTAGGCTTTTGTTCGCTTTTTAGCCAGTCCTTTGGATAAATAAAAGTGCGGTGGCGACTCGATTCATTGTATGCTTTGCTTATGGTTTAATCAATAAATCATATAGCGACGAATACACCGCTACAGCTGCCCAGAGCCAGTCTTCTCCGACACCTTCAACTCCTCCCTAGAGGACAGTTATCTCTGAGATTGTATCCTCGACTATGCCTACAGCCAGTGCACACTTTGCTCCAATGGCCATGCCAGCCGGATTCCCATGGGGGATGCCTCCCAATTTCATGCCCGAGTGTCCTGCTCCCACCTTTGCTTCTATGCCGGTATCTAGCCCGGTCCTTGTTGTTCCTCCTCCTGTCGTGCATACTATTTCCGGAGTAGACGACACCATCTATCATTCTGAGCCGTCTGAAGGCCCGGATGTCTATGAAAAGATGGACGCTATGAACGATCAATTTCTTGAGCTTCGCAAGGAATTGAAAACTCTCAGAGGAAAGGATCTTTTCGGCAAGTCTGCTGCCGAACTCTGCTTGGTTCCTAATGTGAAAATCCCTATAAAAATCAAGGTCCTTGACTTTGAAAAGTACAAGGGAAATACTTGTCCTCTCAGCCACCTGGTCATGTATGCCAGGAAAATGTCAACTAAGACCGACAATGACCAATTGCTTATCCACTACTTTCAAGACAGTCTGTCCGGTGCCGCTCTGCATTGGTACATGGGTTTAGACAGCGCGAACATCCGATCCTTCAACGATCTTGGCGAGGCCTTCGTCAAGCAGTACAAGTACAATATGGATATGGCTCCCGATAGGGATCAATTGAGGGCCATGTCCCAGAAGGACAAGGAAACATTCAAGGAGTACGCCCAAAGGTGGCGAGACTTAGCAGCACAGATCGTGCCTCCGCTAGAAGAGAAAGAGATGACTAAGATCTTTTTGAAGACCTTAAGTTCTTTTTATTATGAGCGGATGATTGCTAGCGCTCCTTCTGACTTCACCGAAATGGTGAATATGGGGATGCGTTTAGAAGAAGGGGTTAGAGAAGGACGTCTGACCAGAGAAGAAGGCTCTTCTGCCAAACGTTATGGGTCGTTTGCAAAGAAGAAAGAAGGAGAGGCACATGCGGTGACTTCTCATATGAAACCAAGAAGACCCTCTGTAAGGAGGAAGACCGTACGTCCCGCCGGTAACCAGCACCAGGTGGCTCATATAGCACCTGTTTTCAGAGATAATCAGCAGTATCAGCAACATAACAACAATCAGCAACCACATCCGCAATATCAACATCAACAACACCGTCCGCAACAGCAAGCCTACCAGCCTCGAAATAGTAATCAAACCAGCACGAGTTACGAGAGGAAAAGGGTCACCTTCGATCCTATTCCAATGACGTATGCAGAGTTATATCCCTCTTTCATAGAGAGGAAGTTGATTACTCCGCGAGACCCACCGACAATACCTACTAACCCCCAATGGTGGTATAAGCCCGAATTACATTGTGTTTACCATTCTGGTGCCCCCGGCCATGACGTGGAGAATTGTTACCCTTTGAAGACCAAGGTTCAAGACCTTGTGAGGTGTGGCATTCTGTGTTTCGAGGACATAGGTCCTAACGTGAAGAAGAACCCATTGCCCGAGCATGGGAAGTATGTTAACATGGTCCAGGGCTGCCATGGCAAGTACAAAGTCAAATATGTCAGTCATATTCGACAATCTCTGGTCGAGATGCATCGTTTGCTATGTGATTATAGTCATTATGAGCATGACCACGATAGATGCCGAGTCTGTTCTGTCAATCAAAGAGGTTGTCGCCAGGTGCGCAAAGATGTTCAAGAAATGCTGGATGAAGGAGTTATTGAGATCCTTCAAAACAGAAATGTTGGCGAAGATGCTGACGAGGTCAACGTAATTTCTCCAGTATTCTGAATCCCAGAACCTGTTATCATCAAGTATGATGGTAGCAAGCAGAAGGTTTCTCCTGCATTAACCATCAAGCCAGCCGGACCAGTACCGTACTCTTGTCGTGGTAGAAAATGGGAAAGAGGTGTCCTTGCCATCTTCAACTATTGTTAATATTGCGGACGTTAGCGGTATGACACGTAGAGGTCGCGTATTTTCAGCACCGCCAAAGCCCTAAGCTAATGATGATTCTGTTGAACGCCCGATTGGGAATATTGTGAGCACTCCGAATCCGGCACTTGTTGTTAAGCCCTCCTCTACATTGAAAACTCCTGCTTCTGTTGGCCCAAGCGGCAATATGAAAGAAGACTGTGATGAGATGCTGAAGCTCATCAAAAGGAGCGAGTACAACGTTGTAGACCAGCTTCTACAAACGCCACCCAAAATATCTGTGTTATCACTACTTTTGAATTCAGAACCACACCGAGAGGCTCTGCAGAAGGTTTTGGATGTGGCATATGTGGATCACGATGTCACAATAGAACAATTCGATAGCATTGTTGAAAACATTACCGCTTGTAACAACTTGAGTTTTTGTGACTCTGATCTCCCTGAGGAGGGAAGAGACCACAACTTGGCATTACATCACTGAACGTATTTCCAAAATCCACTCTCTCAAAATTGTCATATCAAGGGCCTCCCATGAGGCAGAGTGGAGTAGTTGTGAAAACTTTCGATGGGTCTCGCAAAACTATGATTGGGGAAGTTGATCTCCCAGTCAAAATCGGACCAAGTGATTTCCAGATTACCTTCCAGGTTATGGATATTCACCCATCGTATAGTTGTTTCCTAGGCAGACCATGGATTCACGAGGCAGGCGCCGTGACATCCACCCTACACCAGAAACTGAGGTTTGTAAAGAATAAGAAGCTGGTGGTGGTAGGGGGAGAAAAGGCTCTCCTGGTTAGCCATCTGTCTTCCTTCTCATATATAGATGCTGAGGATGAAGTTGGAACTCCTTTCCAAGCTTGCTGAACCTATTGAGAAGAGAACTCCTTCATTTACTTCCTACAAAGATGCAAAGTTGGCCATTGAGCATGGTGCAACTGCTGGTTTAGAAAAAATGATTGCGCTAGAAGACAACAAGTCTCGAGCTGGCATAGGTTATTCTTCTGGGGTTTCTAATTCGCAAGGGTTGTTCAATAGTGGAGGGTTCATCCACTCTAGTCAAGGCGAGGAATTGTTGGTGTAAGCCCTAGAGGCCAATACATTTTGGTACTTGTATCGAATAATAAAAGGCATTCTCTTTATTATGGTTGATTAATAAAGTCCCTGGAATAAATAGTCTGTTTAATGTATTAAGTGTGACTTAATCATGAGAACACATTAAACATAAGGACACTATTCCTAAAGTATCCGTAGTCGAGCTTTAGTGTGAAGTGGGATAACATTAAAGCATTAAGACTATTATGTTTGTAGACTGATGATCACATCTCATGGATCATGGATAAAGAGTTATCAAGTCTTAAACATAGGTATGAATATTAGGAGTAATATTTATACCGGATTGACCCGCTATGAGAATACTATATAGAAAGTTATGCAAGGTGTCATAAGTTATTCTCATGGTGATAATAGTGTATTCCACTCTTCGACCTGAAACCACTATGGACCCTAGATGTAGAGTCAAGTGCTTTATTGCTGATCCAACGTTGTCCGTAACTGGATAACCATAAAGACAGTTGATGGGTACTCCACAAAGCATGCTGAGGGACATGAGTGACCTAGATGGAATTTGCCCATCCTGCATAACAGGATAAATGTCTATGGGCCCAATATTAAACTGGACAAGGATGACACGGTCTATGCCTTGTGTTCAATATAGACATAAGGGCAAAAGGGTAATTATACACATAAGTATTATCACAGAAGGAATTGTCAGATCACATGACATTTTCGTGTCTTGGGTAGCAGTGATGTGTTGCTAGATACCGCTCACTATTTATTATGTTAAATGCGTGATTTAATATAATTGCCAACGTCACGAAAACCTACAGGGTCACACACAAAGGACGGATTGATGAGAGATAGAGTAACTAAGGAATACCGTAAGGTACGGTGCCCTTAAGTGAGTTATAGAGCATCGTAAGGTACGATGTACTTGAGTAGAATACGAAATATGGTAAGGTACCATGAGCTTAAGTGATTTTGGGCATATTATAAGATATGGGCCAAAATACACTTAAGTGGGCTTTTAGCTTGAAGCCCACACAAGTGGTTCTATAAATAGAACCCTTGTGCAAAAGCAAAAATTTGCGGTTGCATTCTTTTCGTTTTCACTCTCTCTCTCTCTCACTCAAAGCCTTCATTCGTACCAGCTAGCATTGAGATTGAAGAAACCCGTTCGTGTGGACTGAGTAGAGACGTTGTCATCGTTCAACGTTCGTGATCGCTCCGTGGATCTGCATCAAAGGTTTTGATTGTTACAAGAGATCTGCACCAAAGGTTTCAATCATCACATAGGTAAATATTCTATCACTGATCATGACCATTCGTAAGGATCTCTAAAGGAGAAAATTTTTATTTCCGCTGCGTTTTGGACCGCAATTCTCCTTCAGTGGTATCAGAGCCACTTACGAAACCATGAATCGGATAGCTGTTTATTTTCTGTATTAATATGATTAAAAGACAGAATGAATCAATTAATTAGTCGGGTAATTAAATTTGGCATCATGAGTGTACGAGTTGGATGAGTGATGTTGACTATGCTTCGGAATCCGACATTAGTATGGTGAAGCAGCGATACATCGATCGTCCATAGGTTACGCAATTGAGACCGATCAACTTATATATGATATAAGTAATCCTAATGCAAAATACGGTATATGTGATATACTATTTCTGTTTCGTTCATTCGAACACTAAATGATTGTTTTCCTTTGAGCGATCAATGGTCATTTGCTTCGGAATCCGACATTAGTATGGTGAAGCAATGACCTGTTGATCAATCATACTGAATCAACAATCGAGGTGTGTTTGACGGTCTGAAATTGGCGCATTAGGGTTGGTGACGGCGCAAGGGTTGTGCCGTCAAGGAGTTGTGAATTTAGGGCTTTTTGGAAGAGGTCCGTAGACCGTTTCAAAGTCCTATTAGTTTGGCCGCGTGAAGCTCGTGTGACGAGCGTAACAGGCGTAACAAACTGGATGCATGACGGTCGTAACACGCCCATGACGGTCGTCACACTCACATTGCCTGTGACGGTCGTCACACGCCTGTGACGGTCGTCACACTCCCAGAGTCAAAATTTTGGGGTTCCTGCTTTGTGACTACGCAAGGGTTGTGTTCATGCAAAACAATGTCCATTTCAAATGAATTGTTCATTAAAATTTTGGACAGGGGCACTGCCCCTCCAACCCCGCAAGGGCGCTGCCCCTTGACCCCGTCCGCGTAGTGTGATCGGTCGCCGAAATTTAATTTGGTTTTAATTAATTAAAGGAATTAAAATTCAATAATAACAATGTGTTTATTATTATTGCCTTGTGGTGATCAGTTATGGCCTTAGTTGCCCTTTATTTTGTTTTGGGTTTTTAAATACGACCTGCGTGTCGTGCCTCTCCTTTTGATCTCTTAATGTAACTTCTTTTCTCATCTGAAACCCTCGTATGTAAAACGAGTTTCTTCTGGAATGTAATGTTATGAATAAAGAGAAGAAGACAATGTTATGAAGAAAGAGAAGATTTCAATATCAAAAGAGGACAATCTTGAAGATCTTGCTTGGAGAAGCTTAGAGAAGAATTCAATATTAAAGGAGGACAACCTTGAAGATCTTGCTTGGAGAAGCTTAGATCGTTGTAGGTTAGCTTAGGTTCTCTCATTGGCTTGGGAGAACAATTGCGCTAGGGGCCATAACTGTTTCATTGTGTTTGAATGTATGTTGATGCATGTGAGAGACGATTTATATGATAAATAAGCCGGTGACATCATAACAATTGCAATTCCCTCAAACTAAAATATTAAGTTTATGCTTTCCAAGTTTTAGCACTCATCAAGACTAGTATCGGATAATGTAGGTTTCGCCAAAGCGAGGTGCATGTTCTATATTAGTAAGGTGCGATGGGATAATTGTAATATCCAACTGCTAAAACAATGGGTCAAACTTAACTAAATAAATTATGATGATATTATATATGTTTGCTTTCCAAGTTTTAGCACTCATCAAGACTAGTATCGGATAATGTAGGTTTCGCCAAAGCGAGGTGCATGTTCTATATTAGTAAGGTGCGATGGGATAATTGTAATATCCAATTGTTAAAACAATGGGTCAAACCTAATTATAATAATATCATATATGTTTTAGAAGCAAGAGTTGGGAATAATCCATATGATGGATTGGAATAAGGAGTTATTCACCCAACTGAAATTTTCGAGACTTGTATGAGATACAACTGGAAGGAGTTCCTACCTAAATAACCTAGTTTTGTGTAATCCGCCTACGCGGACTTAGAACGAAGTGAAATATGGATCTCGACCCACTAGAAAATCTTCCAACGGGATTTTCCGAATCAAATGATGAGGGTCATTTGTTTTGAGTAAAATAGTGGGAGCATATTTGATTAAAGGCCTAATTAAATATGTCAATGATACTTATATTTTCTTAATCCTTATGTAGATAACCATGACAACAAACACCTCTAACAACATCTTACGATCAATCCTTGACAAAGGAAAAATTGTCTGGGACAAATTTTCTGGATTGGCACCGAAACCTGAGGATTGTCCTCAAACATGATAAGAAGCTGTATGTCTTGGAGACACCTGTTCCTGAAGAGGAACCTCCTAGTTCTGCACCTAAGGCAGAAAGAGATGCTTATAAGAAGCATGTCGATGATGCCAATGAAACTGCTTGTCTCATGCTGGCTACCATGAACTCAGAATTGCAAAAGCAACATGAGAACATGTCAGCGTTCGATATGATCGAACACCTGAAGATGCTCTATCAAGAGCAAGCAAGGCATGAGAGGTTTGAAGTTTCAAAAGCCCTTTTCCAAAGCAAGTTAGCTGAGGGAGCCCCTGTAGGTCCCCATGTACTCAAGATGATTGGGTGTGTGGAAATCCTTGAGAGATTGGGTTTTCCCCTCGAAAAGGAACTTGCGACTGATTTGATCTTGTAATCGTTGCCAGATAGTTTCAGTCAATTTGTCCTAAATTTCAATATGATTGATATGGACAAATCTCTTCCTGAATTGCTCGCCATGTTAAGAACTACCGAGCAGAATCTGAAGTCAAAAGGGAAGTCCATTCTGATGATCGGAAATGGAAAGAGACAGAACAAAAAGCCCACCAAGCAGGGTGATAAAGGGAAAGGCAAGGAAGTTGCCAAACCCAGACCCACCGTTGCTGCTTTGAAGCCTAATGGAGGCATAGCAAACGAAGGCACCTGCTTCCATTGCGGTAAGACCGGACACTGGAAGAGAAACTGCCCAAAGTACCTGGAAGATAAGAAGAATGGAGTAGAGACTTCAACTTCAGGTATTTTTGTTATTAATTCATCTACTTCTGCATCATGGGTATTAGATACTGGATGCGGTTCTCACACTTGTACAAATGTGCAGGGGCTGAAAGGGAGTAGAGATTTGGCAAAAGGTGAAGTGGACCTACGAGTTGGCAATGGAGCAAAGGTTGCTACTTTAGCTGTAGGATCTTATTAACTTTACCTAGTGGTTTTATATTTTAGTTAGAGAACTGTTATTATGTATCTGCAATTAGCAGGAATATTATTTCCATTTCTTGTTTGGACAAGTTTGGTTTTTTCATTTATAATAAAGAACAATTGTTGCTCAATTTATTTGAATGATATATTCTATGATTCTGCACAAATGAACAATGGACTATATGTCCTTGATCTCATAATGCCAACTTATAACATTAATACTAAAAGGATGAAACCTAATGAGTTAAATCCATGATGAGTCACGCCGATCTTCCAAACTCCATTTGCGGACATGCACTATTGACAACAGCTTACACACTTAACCGTGTTCCATCCAAAAGGTTGATAAGACACCATATGAGATATGGAGTGGTAAGAGACCACATATGTCTTACATGAAGATTTGGGGTTGCGAAGTTTATGTGAAACAACAAATTTCAACTAAGCTTGAGCCCAAATCTGACAAATGCTTATTTGTGGGGTATCCTAAAGAAACAAGAGGATATTACTTCTACAATCCTTCTGAGGGCAAAGTGTTTGTCGCTCGAACCGGAGTTTTCCTAGAAAAGGATTTTATTTCCAAAGGAACCAGTGGGAGGAAAGTAGAGCTTGAAGAAATTCAAGAATCACAAAGCATAGATACACCTATGGAGGAATTAGAGCAGGAAACACAAGAAGTTGTGGAAAAGCAACCTGCTCAAGTAGAACAAGACCAGCGTGGGTCAGGCAGGATACGTCACCTACCTGAGATATATGGATCAAGGTGATGTATTACTCATGGATCAAGATGAGCCTGTGACCTACTCATGGAATCTTCGTTTTGATGAAACAGTAAAACAATATGGATTCATCAAGAACGAAGATGAGCCTTGTGTCTACAAGAAGGTTAGTGGGAGCATGATCATATTCCTGGTATTATATGTAGATGACATATTACTTATTGGAAACGATATCCCTATCCTGCAACAAGCAAAGTCTTGGGTGGGGAAATGCTTATCTATGAAGGACCTAGGTGAAGCAGCCTATATATTAGGAATCAGAATCTATAGAGATAGACCATAAAATGCTTGGCCTAAGTCAGAGTACATAGACAAGGTGTTGAGACGCTTTAATATGAATGATTCCAATGGTTATGTGTTTTGCTGAAATGGTGGCGCTGTGAGCTTGAAAAGTTCAAAGCAAGATACAGTTGCTGATTCTACAACCGAGGCCGAGTATATTGCTGCCTCAAATGCAGAAAAGGGAGTTGTTTGGATCAAAAAGTTCATTAGTGAACTTGGCATAGTCCCTAGCATTGTGGATCCCATTGGTCTCTATTATGATAACAATGGTGCTATCGCACAAGCCAAGGAGCCTAGATCTCACCAACGATCCAAGGGCTGTTCTAGGGTTTCTAATTCGCAAGGGCTGTTCAATAGTGGAGGGTTCATCCACTCTAGTCAAGGCGAGGAATTGTTGGTGTAAGCCCTAGAGGCCAATACATTTTGGTACTTGTATCGAATAATAAAAGGCATTCTCTTTATTATGGTTGATTAATAAAGTCCCTGGAAGAGATAGTCCGTTTAATGTATTAAGTGTGACTTAATCATGAGAACACATTAAACATAAGGACACTATTCCTAAAGTATCCGTAGTCGAGCTTTAGTGTGAAGTGGGATAACATTAAAGCATTAAGACTATTATGTTTGTAGACTGATGATCACATCTCATGGATCATGGATAAAGAGTTATCAAGTCTTAAACATAGGTATGAATATTAGGAGTAATATTTATACCGGATTGACCCGCTATGAGAATACTATATAGAAAGTTATGCAAGGTGTCATAAGTTATTCTCATGGTGATAATAGTGTATTCCACTCTTCGACCTGAAACCACTATGGACCCTAGATGTAGAGTCGAGTGCTTTATTGCTGATCCAACGTTGTCCGTAACTGGATAACCATAAAGACAGTTGATGGGTACTCCACAAAGCATGCTGAGGGACATGAGTGACCTAGATGGAATTTGCCCATCCTGCATAACAGGATAAATGTCTATGGGCCCAATATTGAACTGGACAAGGATGACACGGTCTATGCCTTGTGTTCAATATAGACATAAGGGCAAAAGGGTAATTATACACATAAGTATTATCACAGAAAGAATTGTCAGATCACATGACATTTTCGTGTCTTGGGTAGCAGTGATGTGTTGCTAGATACCGCTCACTGTTTATTATGTTAAATGCGTGATTTAATATAATTGCCAACGTCACGAAAACCTACAGGGTCACACACAAAGGACGGATTGATGAGAGATAGAGTAACTAAGGAATACCGTAAGGTACGGTGCCCTTAAGTGAGTTATAGAGCATCGTACGGTACGATGTACTTGAGTAGAATACGAAATATGGTAAGGTACCATGAGCTTAAGTGATTTTGGGCATATTATAAGATATGGGCCAAAATACACTTAAGTGGGCTTTTAGCTTGAAGCCCACACAAGTGGTTCTATAAATAGAACCCTTGTGCAAAAGCAAAAATTTGCGGTTGCATTCTTTTCGTTTTCACTCTCTCTCTCTCTCACTCAAAGCCTTCATTCGTACCAGCTAGCACTGAGATTGAAGGAACCCGTTCGTGTGGACTGAGTAGAGACGTTGTCATCGTTCAACGTTCGTGATCGCTCCGTGGATCTGCATCAAAGGTTTTGATTGTCACAAGAGATCTGCACCAAAGGTTTCAATCATCACAAGAGGTAAATATTCTATCACGGATCATGACCATTCGTAAGGATCTCTAAAGGAGAAAATTTTTATTTCCGCTGCGTTTTGGACCGCAATTCTCCTTCAGGAAGCTGCTGCCATTTTTGAAGAGGACGAAGAGGATTCTGGCAACTTCGTCATCCCTGGGGGAATCTGCCATAATTGGGTCGCTGTGGATATTCCAACAGTTATCCATAAGTCAAAGTAATGTTCATTGTGTTTAAAAACCCTCCTCCCATGCCAAAAGGAGAAGTGATGACATTGTTGGCGCATAAATATAATGATATTTTCATTCAATAGATTCATGCTAAATGTTTGTTTTCCAATTATTTTCCCTTTTCGCTTTTTGCATGAAATTGGTGATCACATAAAACCTAAAAATAAAATAAAATCAATCCTTTCATCTGCATAATGATTTGCCTTGTTTGAATTCTAAAGCTTTTCATATCCAAAATCATTATGCAGGTTGATCAAACCCATTGAACATAATGACCCAACACCATCTCCCAACTTGTAATTCCTTGTATTTGAGGCGGAAGAAGATGATGTTGAAGAGATTCCTGACGAGATTACCCGTCACTTGAGCATGAAGAGAAGATCATTCAGCCGCATCTTGAGAACCTGGAAACAGTCAACTTGGGGTCTGAGGATTATGTGCGATAAGTGAAGATTGGGGCACTCCTGAAGGAGTCTGTTAAGAAGGGGTTGATTGAATTGCTACGAGAATATGTTGATGTTTTTGCCTGGTCATATGAAGACATACCGGGTCTAGATACAGATATTGTGCAACATTTCCTACCTTTGAAACCTGAGTGCGTACCTGTGAAGCAGAATCTCAGAAGAACTCATCCTGATATGGCAGTGAAGATCAAAGAGGAGGTTCAGAAGCAAATTGATGCAGGGTTTCTGGTGACTTCTACATATCCTCAATGGGTGGCCAATATTGTGCCCTGCCTAAGAAAGATGGAAAACTCTGGATGTGTTTGGACTATAGGAACTTGAATAAAGCTAGTCCAAAAGATGATTTTCCTCTACCACATATTGATATGTTGGTAGACAATACAACTAAATTCAATGTCTTCTCATTTATGAATGGATTTTCCGGATATAATCAGATCAAGATGGCACCCGAGGATATGGAGAAGACAACATTCATCACACCTTGGGGAACATTCTGTTATCGAGTGATGCCCTTCGGTTTGAAGAACGCCGGAGCCACGTATCAACGAGCTATGACCAGCTTGTTTCATGATATGATGCACAAGGAAATCTAGGTATATGTTGACGATATGATTGCAAAGTCAAGAACAGAAGTTGAACATGTAGAGCACTTGTTAAAGCTTTTTCAGCGTTTGAGGAAGTACAAGCTTCGTCTGAATCCCAACAAGTGTACATTTGGAGTCCGTTCCGGCAAGTTATTGGGCTTTATTGTTAGTGAAAGAGGTATTGAGTCCCAAAAGTCAAGAAAATTTCAAGAAGTTTCTTGTGTGACTTCTTCAACAAGTTTCTTCAACAATTGATCAAATATTTAAAGGGATACTTCATATTTCATCATTTTATGCATATGTGATCCTCTATGAGTCCCAAAAGTCAAGAAAATTTCAAGCTAGCAAGATGGTTCATGGTGGTTTACTAGAGGAAGTCAACTAGTCAAAACTAGGGTTCCCTAGACCCTATCTCCTACAATTTTTATCATATGAAAATTATTCCAAAATAAAAGTTACTAAAAATGACATTCCAAAAAACTTTCATGTTTAGGTCAAGAGCTAGTTTTCCTTGGAAAGTCATTGTTTATGATCTAAGATTATAGGTCATTTTGAAAGATTATAGTCATGTTAGAGGAGTATGCCATCTCTTGGGAGTACCTGTTTCTAACAAAGTTCCCTTTAGTGGATTGGAGGAGATTCTCAGATCTCATCTTATAGCTGAAGCTCTTCATTTGAAGAAGTCTGAGATTGAGGCTTATTGGATGAAGAAAGGAGGAAGGTTTGGATTGACTTCTACGTTCCTTATTGGGGAAGCTACTTCCTTTGCTCAAGCCGGTAGCGTGGATGCTTTTGAAGCTATCTTTGTGTTTCTCATCTATGGCTTGGCTTTGTTACCTAACATTGGCGGTTTTGTTGATGTTAACGCCATTAGAATTTTCTTGATTCAAAATCATGTGCCTACTTTGTTTGGTGATATGTACTTCTCTTTGCATTTAAGAAATTCTAAAGGTGGTTGAGCGATTGTGTGTTGTGTTCCTCTTCTGTACAAGTGGTTTATTTAACACTTGCCTCAGACGCCTACTTTTGTGGAGAATAAACAATGTCTACGGTTGTCTTAGAGACTTATGTCTCTCACTAAGGATGATATAGTTTGTTATGATTCTTCATTGAGTGGTTTGGATATTATTGATTTTTGTGGTGAATTCTCTAATGTGCCTCTCATTGGTACATAAGGAGGAATCAACAGAAACCTTGCTTTGGCTCGTCGTCAACTTGGGTTCCCCTTGAGAGACAAACCTAATAACACTTAGTTAGAAAGTTTTTTCAATCCAGAGGGTAGAAATCCCCAACATTTGAAGCAAAAGATGGTACATGCTTGGCATAACGTGCATAGGAAAGGAAGATCCGAACTTGGTCCGCGCAACTGTGTAGCTTTGGAAGCTTACACTACTTGGATGAAGAAGAGAGCTTTGGAATTGAAGATGTCGTATGCTTGTGAGAGACCTATGTCTATGGTTGTGGTTGAGCCATTAACTCTCCTTAAGAAAGATGTAGAGAAGTTGGAAGACGCACTCGCCAAGATGAAGCAAGAGAAGTATATGTGGGAAGAACGGTTCCATGCTTTGAGCAGAAAGAATGAGGACTTGCAGCGTAAGTCTAAGGACAAAGATGCACTTATTGAGCTTCTTGAAGACCGAGCAGTGAAGAGACAGAGAGATCCATAAGTTTCATCTTCCTCTAGTATGCCTCAGCCTTCCGGTGCTTGGAAGAAGATTGTTGATCACCTTGTCCTCGAGAAGGCTCAAATGAAGACTTTTTTGAAGTCTGAGATTCGACGCATCCGAAGGAAGTACGTGCTTGCAGCCAGATCATCTGATACTGTTGTTAGGGGATCCTTAGGATGATTAGTTTCCTTTTCTCTTCTATTTGTATTTTGGTTTCTAAAATTGTACTCAGTGTAATCCTTCCAATTATATAAATAAAAGAGATTTTTATGGTCAATCAAATTGTTGCAATTGTTATTATTATATATTTGCAAATAAAATAGTATGTTCCTTAAAAATAAAAATAATAGAAATATTGCATTTCATGCATCATTTGCATAACAGGTTTTTCTTCCGCCAGATGTCTTATTGGGTATCCTACTGTGCTTCAGCCAAGCTGACTCATCGATACAGTACCCGCGCCAATAATCCGAGAATCATGGAACACTTGGACTAATAGAAAAGATAATTTAAGGACGAGATGGCTCATCTGACTAACATGATGGAGTCAGTTCTAGATGCTCAGAGTCAATCTTCTCCAATGCCTACAACTCCTCCTCCTCAGAGGACCATCATTTTAGAGGTTGTTACTTCAACCATGCCTGCCACTCGAATTGCTCCAACAATGCATGCCGGATTCCCGTGGAGAATGCCTCCCAACTTTGTTCCCGAGTGTTTTGCGCCTACTTTTGCTTCCATGTCGGCATCTAGCCCGGTCATGTTTATTCCACCACCGGTTGTTCATACTCTACCTCTTGTTGAGGACACCATCTACCATTCAGAGCCTTCTAAGGGTCTGGATTTTTATGAGAAGATGGATGAAATGAAAGTCCAATTCCTTGAGATGCGAAAGGAGTTGAAGACCTTGAGGGGAAAAGATTTGTTCGGCAAGGGTGATGTGGAACTGTGCTTGGTTCCCAATGTGAAGATCTCGATGAAGTTCAAAGTCCTTGACTTTGAAATGTATAAGGGGAATACTTTCCCGCTCATCCAAATCTTCATGTATGCTAGAAAGATGTCAACGCAAACTGATAATGATCTGTTACTGTTTCATTACTTTCAAGACAGTCTGACTGGTGCCGCTCTGAGGTGGTGCACGAGTTTGGTGAAGGTAGTGAAAAACAAGAAAGGGGGTTTGAATTGTTTTACCAACAATATAAACTTTTTAGAAATCAGACACACGCAGAAACAAATAATATCAACACTGAATTTTTTACTGGTTCGCTTGAAATTCAAAGCTACTCTAGTCCACCCGACCAAGGTGATTTCGCCTTTAAAAAGGACTTAATCCACTAATCTTGAAAGATTACACAAACAAACATCTAATAGAAGAAGGATCTCTTAGCCCTCTCAAGTTTGCTGAATTCACAAGTCACTTGAGGAAATTTTACAACAAATAACTAGATTTACAGTAATGCTTAGTGCTTCTAGGTAAGCAGAAATTACACAAGTTACAAGCAAGGAATTGTTCATACGTTAGAGCAGCAGCTCATGTGAGAGAGAGAATAATGAACAAAATAGGAGTGTGGTGTTCTCGTGTGTTTTTCAAGTGTTTTCTTAGAGAGGCGTTCCATCCTTTATAGAGGAGTGAAGGGAAGACCGTTGAAGGATGTTAATGTCGAATCTTGGGTAATAATGAATGATTAATATCATTAATCTTTGTGTTATTTCCAAAACAATTTTTAGGGCGCCATAAACTTCTTCTTGAAATAGATTCTTTCCATAAGTAAGTTCCTTCATAGCTAAGCTTTCTGAATTAGAAGGTTCGAATATCAGAATCTTCATTAAGTAAGTTTATCTTCAAAAGAGTTTGTCGCTGTTTGTCTTCAGATTTTCTTTTCACTTATTCCATCAGGGCGTGAGGCTTTAGATTCTAGAGTCGTTCTTTTGCTTTAGAGTGTCTGATATCTCTTGTTTAGTTTGTGCTTGCGTTGATCAGAGTCAGAGCTTCTGCTTGCGTATCATCTAAGTGGTATCTCAGAAGTTGTTTCTATATCTGACGAGTGTCTATCTGACTGTTTTGATTAGATTCCTGCATACTTAGAAATTTTTTGTTAGGGACCATTTATGTTTCATCCTTTGTTATCATCAAAATCTTAAAGATACATTGTAGAAATTAAATTTGTTCTTACAATCTCCCCCTTTTTGATGATGACAAGAAAATTAGAGTCATGATGAAACAGTGAAGTAATCAAAATAATATCTCTGAGTCAGATAAAAACCAGGGACTCCCTCTAAGTTGCATCATCAAATTTCTCAAAAATTCTTACCAGGCCTTCCTTGTGTCGCAACTGGTTTGTACCTTAGTTGTTATCCTGCATAACTTTTAGTTCTCATAAAGCATTAAGATAATAATGTTCGTAGTGCATTAAGAGGTTTAGATATATATTTTCATCAGAGTTGTATTAGTTCTCCCCCTTTTTGCCATACTAAAAAATACATAGAAAATAAAGTGAGAAACAAATATTCATATATATGAGAAAAACTGGTACAGATAGGCAACAATTCAGAAAGAGAGCATATAGCAGAAAACATATGGAAAACATAAGAAGAAAACAACACAAGAGGCCTAAGTGCCTAAGGGTTTGGAGGCGGAGGCGTGATTTGGAGTAGTCGAGTCAGCAGGTTCTGAATGTTGTTCTTCACATAGTCCTGGTGATCCAATCTTGCTTGCACAACTTGTTGCTCCTTCTGCATTTCTTCCAGAGTTTTCAATACCAGAGGGGCGAAGATAGAGTTTGATTATTCCCCCTAAGTTAGAGCATCAGTGCTAGCCTTTGTAGCCTCTTCTGCAGTTGTGCGTGTTGCTTCTTCAGCGTTGACTTTCACTTTTGCCTCAACTTCAGTAGCAGCCGCAATAGCAGCAACTTTAGCAGTATCCTTTTCTTCAGCTTCTCTAAGTTGTTGCTCCTCTTCAAGGCGAGATTTCTCCTCTGCTTCCTTTATGGGCTTTTCCTCATCCTCTCTGACCAAAGAAGCCTGTAGCCTTACTCCATCATCTCTGACAAAGTCGTTACGAACTTGTTTAGAGAGGCCTTTCAGTTTGAAGGCATCATAGGTCATCCATCTCATCACTCAGTTCTAGTGAATCCTCACTGTAGAGGGATCATCACTAATGCCAGATTTTACAGAAAGAGACTTGATCTTCTGCACTGAAGACTCTACGAATAAAGTAATTTCTTCTTCTAAGGTGGGGAAGGCAGGTTTTGGTTCTTGGTTGGGGGATGGAGATGTTGGAGGTCATTAGGTGGTGTCAGCGGGAGTTTGAGAAGTAGGGATGATAAGGTCCTCAGAGGGTGGTATGGTGGGGGTATCAGAGGCTGGTGGTGTTGTTTGTTCAGGTGTTGAACTTGGTTATCATTCACATGGTGGTATTTGAGGTTGTTTAGAGGGTGGTGTTTGTGGTTGTTTAGATGGTGGTGGACTTTGTTATTCAGGAGGTGGAGTGGTGGCTTCTGGTTCAGGTTGTTGTTGAGGTTGTGAGGCAAGAGCATGTGCCTGAAGTTGGGCTAGTGTGGGGGATTGGGGGATCAGTGTTCTGAGTCTGATGAGAGAATGTAGTATGATGGAGATGAAGGTGTAGAAGATGAGGGTGAGGTGGTTTCGTTCAACATTTCTGCTATAGAAACAGGTAAGGTAGTGGTGGAGAGGTTGAATTTTTGAGAGGGTGGATTAGAGGGTTTAGTGGTAGAGGGTGGGGTTTCAGATTTGGTGTAGATGAGAGTGGTTTGGGGAAGAGAAGAAGCAATTTGCTTTAAACTTACAGAGCGGGAAGGAGGAAGAGACTTACTTGGTGAATCAGTCAGAGGGACTGGAGGTCTTGACCCATAAGTTTCTCCTAATTTTTCCTTATTTTCCTTCTTGGACTTCCCAGGTGGCTCCCGTTGTCTCTTCATGAAGTTAGATGGATGCTTAGGTAGCCAATCCACATAGAACTAAGAAATGTCAACTCCTTGGCTTGCAAGGTCTTGCAGATAGTGTGGCACCACTTCTGGAGGATCAATCTTGGAGAAGAGGTAGAGGCCGTTGGGAATCTTCCTCTGATCCTTGAGTGCTTCCCAAGAGGTATCTAATGTAGGTTTAGCCCTGATTTTCTCAATAACCCCCATACTCTTCAGCTTGCGAGCATTCAGAGGTCTTCCAATGTCAATAATGACATCCTCCATCGGATTATGATGGATCAGGTGATCCACCAACCCACTCTCGATCATAAAATCTGAGATCAGTCTTCCCATAGGAATGTAGGTTTTGGGCTTCATGCTGTTTCTGGTATCCTTGACGGAGTCTCTGAGGTATTTGAAGAGTAGTGTTGGAAAGTTCAGTTTTAGCCCTTTGTGAAGGCAGTAGAGAATTCACTTATGATATGTATTGATGTAGTCAGAAGAGTTGGAAGTTGGGCGGTGATGGATGGTGCCTAGAATGATCTTCATCCAGACTCAGAGGTTCTGGTGAAGTTCCTTGTTTTTGGAAGGGTTGCTTTCAACGTTTTGTTGGAAGATGGTTGGGGCAATTTCCTGGGACAGGTACTTTTCCCTATGGTTGATGTTGTAGATTCTTCTTCCCCCTGTATTCTCCATGTTCATAAGGGAGGCAATTGACTTCTCTATGATGATTATCTTGACCCCTAAAACATGAGAGACGATGTAGTGATCATCTGAGTCTGCGAAGCGCCAGAACTCCTTTAACAGATAGGTGTAGACAGGGCCATAGAGTCTTTGGAAATATGTTTCCCACCCTTTCATTCTTAGTTCCTCAGTGAGGTCTATTCCATTTTGCTTCATGTTGTCAAAATATATCGGCGATTCACACAAGACTTCAAGCTTGTCAAAAGGCATGGCAAGATGAATATGAGGTTCACGGTCCAGAATATGTGGTTCTTTGTAGATTGGGGTAGATACAACACCAGTTGTAGCAGTTGTTTGTTGAGAAGAGATGGGAGTTTATTCTGTTGATTCCATTTGCTGAGAATAGCTGTAGACTGATTGTTGTTGAGCATCCATAAATAACTTGAAGAACTTCTTGAAAAAGAAGAACTTGATGAAGATGAAGATGAACTTGAGAGAGAGAGAAGGGGTTTGTGTAGGCAGTGAGTGTAAAAAGTGTGTAATTATGAGTTGTGCAAAATATGAATATGCAAGAAAGAACATGAAAAACGAAAATGTTAAAGGTAGTTGAAAAGTTAGAAATAAATAATGGCACAAAAAACAAGTTAACACGCTTAGAAGAGACATGATTAGAGCCCATGATGGAATTCTAATCCCCAAATCAGCATACTACTCGAGGAGATCTTAAAGGTTTGTCTCTTTATTTATGCTAGACAACTGTCTAGAAGATTCATGGTCAGACACAAGATGCCCCACGTGTTGATCTATCTGATCTTCAGTAATACGAAAAGGTTGGATCCTGATGATTTCTGATTCAGATAACTCCTAACTGGTAGAAGTACCAGATTCTGATCCAGATACCAGATGTTTATTTTAGAGCCTTATTTTTCTATTTCAGAGAAACGCATTTGGTTTATTCTGGGCAAATTTCAATTTTTAAGTGTTTCAGAATAAATGAGAATTTGTCTTCAGCGAGGGGTTTAGTGAAAATATCAGCCCATTGATGGTTTGTATCAATAAATTTTAAGGATATTATCCCTTTTTGAACATAGTCTCTTATAAAATGATGTTTTTTTTATTTACTTAGCTCTGGAATGCAAGATAGGGTTCTTACTTAAACATATGGAAATAGTATTATCACAGAAGATAGGAACGTTACTCTCAAAAATTTGAAGGTCTTCTAGTTGATTTTTCATTCACAACATCTAAGTAGTGCATAATGAAGCTGATATATATTCTGCTTCTGGAGTAGACAAAAGGATGGTTGACTGTCTTTTGCTGGCCCACGATATGAGATTGTTTCCCAAGAACTGACAGTTCCCAGATGTACTTTTACGTTCCATCATGTCCCCTACATAATCTGCATCACAATAACCAAAGATCCTATACTCTGATGTTTTCTCATATATCAGGCCAAGGTTAGGAGTTCCTTTCAGATACTGTAGGATTCTTTTAACTATTAAATGGGATTCCCTTGGATATGATTGGAATTTGGAACAAAGACATACACCGAAAAGAATGTCAGGATGCGTTTCCATCAGATAGAGAAGAGAGCATATAATACCACGATAGAGCTTCTGAAAAACCTTTTGGCTAACTTCTTCTTCCTCCAGAATGCAGGTTGGATGCATGGGTGTCTTGGCTGGTTTGCATTCTTCCATTTCGATTTTTTTCAAATTGTCTTTTATGTATTTACTTTGATATACATAAGTAGCTTTTTAAGCTTGATTGATTTGGATTTCCAGAAAGAACTTTAGTTCTTGCATCAGGCTCATTTAAAATTCTTCCTGCATTAGCTCAGAGAGTTCTTGACAAACAGAGGGGTTAGCTGAACCAAAAATTATATCATCAACATATATCTGGTATATCATGAGATCATTTCTAATGTTTTTACAGAAGAGTGTAGAGTCAACCTTTCCTCAAATAAAGTCATGTTCCAGAAGAAATTTGCTTAGTCTTTGATACCAAGCTCTGGGAGCTTGTTTTAGACCATACAATGAGTTTTTTAGTTTAAAAACATGTTCTGGACATCTGGAGTTTTAAAAACCTGGGGGTTGATGAACATACACTTCTTCTGATATAACCATTAAGAAATGCGCTCTTGACATCCATATGATATAATTTGATGGAATGATTTACAGCGAATGAAACAAGTAAACGAATGTATTCTAACTTGGGGACTGGAGCAAAGGTTTCATTGTAGTCAACACCTTCTTGTTGACTGTAACATTGTGCCACCAGTCGTGCTTTGTTTCTAACTACATCTCCCTTTTTGTTCAATATGTTTATGAATACCCATATTGTTCCAAGCCTTATCTATTGCTGCTGAGAAGAGAGTTGGGGCACCTATGTCCTCGCTGAAAGATGCTCAGAAGATTGTTGAAGAAGGTACTGTTGATCAGTGGGGGCGCATGGTAGAGGTCTCCGACAACAAAGGCAGAACCGGTTTGGGGTTCCATAAAGGCTCATTAATTGCAAGGTCTGAAGATATGTAACTCAGCTTCCGTAATGGAGGGTTCATTCATGGCAATGAACAACACTTAGCTGTTGTGCTAGAGGATAGCGAAGAGGAAGACTGCACCAACTTTGTAACGCATGGAAAGACATGCAACAATTGGACTGCTGTTGATATTCTTGTTATTTTGCATCAATCTAAGTAATTACTTTTATATTTTAAAATCCTTCTCCTATGCCTAAGGGAGAAGTGAACATTGTTTGGGAATTTTAAATTGATCATCAATAAAATTAATTCTATTCATCCACATCGTTGATGTTTTGTTTTTCCTTTTTGCTTTATTCTGAAAATGGTAATCACAAAAAACATAAATAAACAATATAATTATCCATCTTCATAATATTTGCTCACAAATACACTTCTCTAAAATCAAAATATCAAATCATTATGCAGGTTGGTTCCTAACCCCATTGAATAATTGATCCTTCTCCTTCTCCAAATTTTGAATTCCCTGTGTTTGAGGCCGAGGAGGAAAGTGATGTAGAAGTAAGTGAGGAATTATCTCGTCTTCTTGAGCAAGATGAAAATATTATTCAGCCGTTTGAAGAGCATATTAAGCTAGTCAACTTGGGTTCCGAGGATGATGTGAAGGAAGTCAAGATTGCGTCTCGCCTGTGTCCAGATGCTAAGAAGGGGTTGATTGATCTTCTTCGAAAGTATTCAAATGTGTTTGCTTGGTCCTATCAAGACATGCCTGGAATGGATTTTGAGATTGTGGAGCATAGATTGCCGTTGAAGCCAGAATGCCCTCCAGTCAAGCAAAAGTTGAGAAGAACGCATCCTGATATGGCAGTGAAGATCAAAGAGGAAGTGCAGAAACAGATTGACGTCGGTTTCCTTGTAACCGTTGAGTATCCGCAATGGATGGCCAATATTGTGCCAGTGCCAAAGAAAGATGGAAAAGTCCGCACGTGTGTCGACTATAGAGATTTGAATAAAGCCAGTCTGAAAGATGATTTCCCTCTACCACACATTGATATGTTGGTAGATAATACCGCAAAATTCAAAGTCTTTTAGTTTATGGATGGATTTTCTGGATATAATCAAATCAAGATGGAACCCAAAGATATGGAGAAGACCACATTCATTACACCCTGGGGAACATTTTGTTATAGAGTGATGCCTTTCGGTCTAAAGAATGTTGGTGCGATTTACCAAAGAGCAATGACTACTCTTTTTCATGATATGATGCATAAAGAGATTGAAGTATATGTCGATGGCATGATTTCTAAATCGATAGATGAAGAGGAACATGTTGAGCATTTGGTGTTCGTTCTGGTAAGTTGTTGGGCTTTATTGTCAGCGAGAAGGGTATTGAAGTTGATCCTGCCAAGGTCAAAGCAATACAAGAGATGTATGCGCCTAAAACTGAGAAGCAAGTCAGAGGTTTTCTCGGCCACTTGAATTATATTTCCAGATTCATTCCCCACAAGACTGCCACATGTGCGCCTATATTCAAGCTTCTTCGAAAAGATCAGTCTTGTGATTGGACCGAAGATTGCCATAAAGATTTTGACAGTATCAAAGAATATTTGCCTGAACCTCCTATTGTATTCACCAGTTGAAGGAAGACCGTTGATCATGTATTTGACTGTGCTTGAAGATAGTATGGGTTGTGTTCTTGGTTAGCAAGATGAGACTGGGAAGAAAGAATTTGCAATTTACTACCTCAGTAAGAAGTTCACCGATTGTGAGACTCGGTATTCAATGATTGAGAAGACTTGTTACGCATTGGCTTGGGCTACTAAGCGTTTGCGTCAGGATATGTAGAATCATACCACTTGGTTGATATCCAGAATGGATCCAATCAAGTATATATTTGAGAAGCCTGCTTTAACTGAGAGGATTGCCCGTTGGCAGATGTTGTTGTTAGAGTACGATATCGAATACCAATCTCAGAAAGCGATCAAAGGTAGTATCTTGGCTGACCATTTGGCTGACCAACCGATTAAAGACTATTAGTCAATACAGTATGACTTTCCTGATGAAGAGATTTTGTACTTGAAAATGAAAGATTGGGATGAACCATTGCTTGGAGAAGGGCCAGAACCTGGTTCCCGTTGGGGCATGGTATTTGATGGAGCTGTTAATCAATATGGAAATGGCAATGGGGTAGTGATTATTACTTTTCAAGGAACGCATCTACCATTTACAGCTAGATTGACTTTCAAGTGTATAAACAACATGGCAAAATATGAAGCTTGCATTATGGGGCTTGAAGAGGCCATGAATCTCAGAATCAAGTATTTGGATGTCTTCGGTGATTTGGCTTTGGTTGTGAATCAGATCAAAGGTGATTGGGAGACAAATCAACCCGATTTAGTACCGTATAGAGATTATGCGAGGAGGATTTCAACTTTCTTTACAAAGGATGAATTTCATCATATCCCTCGAGATGAGAACCGGATGGCAGATGCTCTTGCAACGTTGGCGTCAATGATTATAGTGAAGTATTGGAATGAAGTTCCCAATTCATCGGTGATGCGTCTTGATAGGCCAGCTCATTTGTTTGTTGTTGAAGAGATTAAAGACGAGAAGCTGTGGTATTAAGAGATCAAATGTTTCCTCGAAAGTCAGATTTACCCGCCTGGGGCATCTTTGAAAGATAAAAAGACTTTGAGAAGATTAGCCGGTAATTTCTACTTGAATGGTGATATACTATACAAGAGAAACTTCAACATGGTTTTGCTCAGATGTGTGGATAGACACGAAGCAGACTTGTTGATGACCGAAGTGCATGAAGGTTCCTTTGGTACTCATTCCATTGGATATGCAATGGCGAAGAAGATGTTGCGAGCAGGTTACTATTGGTTGACAATGGTATCTGACTGTTGCAAGTTTGTGAGTAAATACCACAAGTGTCAAATTTATGCTGATAAGATTCATGTTCCTCCGACACTATTGAATGTTATCTCTTCCCCATGGCCCTTCTCCATGTGGGGAATTTATATGATTGGGATGATTGAGCCCAAATCTTTGAATGGACATCGTTTCATTTTGGTGGCAATTAACTACTTCACAAATTGGGTTGAAGCGACATCGTATGCAAACGTGACCAAGAAAGTTGTTGTAAGATTTATCAAGAATCAGATCATATGTCGTTATGGTGTGCCAAGTAAGACCATTACTGAAAATGGATCAAACTTGAATAACAATATGGTGGAAGCTCTTTGCAAAGACTTCAAGATTGTGCATCATAATTCTTCTCCCTACAAACCCAAGATGAATGAGGTTGTCGAAGCTGCGAGTAAGAACATCAAGAAGATTATCCAGAAGATGGTTGTCACGTACAAGGATTGGCATGAGATGCTCCCATTTGCTTTGCATGGGTATCGTACATCCGTCCACACTTCAACAGGGCCAACCCCTTTCTCTATTGTGTATGGTATGGAAGCAGTGCTCCCCGTAGAGATTGAGATTCCTTCATTGCTTGTGCTCATGGAAGCCAGGTTGTATTGTATCAGTAGAGAATGAAGAAAGCTTTTCATAAGAAGGTCAAACCTTGAGTGTTCAGAGAAGGTGACCTTGTGCTCAAGAAGATTTTGACATTCAAGCCAGATTCCAGAGGAAAATGGACTCCTAATTATGAAGGCCCATATGTTTTTAAGAGAGCCTTTTCAGGCGGTGCGTTGATTCTTACAACTATGGATGGTGAAGAGTTCACTCGTCTTATGAACGCAGATGCAGTTAAGAAATACTTTGCCTAAAAAAGAAAAGAATAACTCGCCATGTTAAAAATCCGAAAGGGAGGCTTAGGCAAAAATGAGCGTCTCGGTGGATTGAAAACCCGAAAGGGCAATCCAGGCAAAAAATAGAGACATAAAACAGAAAGAATTTCCCGATAAGTTGAGTACCCCACCTTGGGGCAGCTTATGCCAAAATTAGGGATTTTGGCAAGTAACTACATTCTGTTGGTCTTTAGTGTTTTGAAGGTTTGTTTGAGCACAAGGGCTGACATCAGTTCATCTCCAACAACGGTCAAGAACATAGTGGATATCAAGACTTGGTAGAAGGATTAACGATCATTTGTATTCAATGTAGCCTTTTCCATGTAAATTACCATTTTACAGACTACCATTCTATTAAATAAAGTTGAGCATTTATTCAAATTGTTTCTACTCTTATTTACTTCAGCCAATAGTTTTAAATTTTATTATGATCATTTTGAAATTAAATTCTTAAATTAAAATCAAGTTTTTTTTCTTAAAAATATAAAAGCAAGAATTTTTCCAAAGAAAGTAAAAGGAATATCAACAACATTTCAATGGATAGCAAGTCCTTAAGTGCGAAGCATCAGAGGTCCCCCAAGTAGTTGATCCTTTGGGTATCCCTAGACATTAGTGTTGATTCAATTCCTTGGTAATGTTTGACCCTCGGTGGAATTTCTTTATCCCCAGCTGATTTGGTTGATCCAGATGCCCTGCGACGTGTTATTTTCCACGACAGAAATTCTGCCATCCCCAACGAAGTTTGTATCTCCTCAGCAAGTTTGATCTTCAAAGATGGTTGATCATCCCCAGCAGATCGTTTTGGTGTCCCCACTATTCACCACTTAATTTGCTCCCAGTCAGAGTTCCCTCATGGTTTCTGAGTAGTTTTTGTTGATTATTTCTCAGTAGGGTTGTCTCCCATTGTTTTATGGTGTTGACCTAAAACTCCCCACGGATTGGATGTTCTGTCCTCAGCAGACTCCTCCGTCCTTAGCTAGGTTTAAGCCTTTGGGATGGTGATCTCTCTATTCTCCGGCAGTTGTCTCCATATTTTATGGATTGACCGAGGATTGTACCGATGGTTCAATTTTCTTTAGGACACCGCTGTATCCTTTGTGATCGTTTTGTCAGCATAATTATCATATATACATGAACATATACATTCATATAATTTCATAATTTGCATATCCTGCATCTTCATATTTGATTTGTTTGAGATTCTCATTCTCTGTTATGGAGGTACTTTATCCCCACACCAAATCTGGTGTTTGTCCTCCTTCAATTGTAGAATGTCAGCCCCTTAAGCAGAAAGACTTTAACCTTTCTTTGTTTCGCCACCGAGTTTGTTTCCTCGTGGATGACTATTATTTCAGTTTCCTCTCTAGTAGTTTTTCTGGATGGAATTACTCCCCTTGAGTTATGTCCTCATTGGGTTGAGTCTTGATTGACCGTTTTCTTTCTAGCTCTTACCTAGATAGATGCTTTGGTCACCTAAGAGTCTATTACCAAGTAACTGGTAATATTCTTCTTAGTTTGCAGTTTGCCACTTCTTGCCTAATACCCGACAAAAGTACCCTTTTTCTCCTCAGTAGAGCCCTCAGGAAGTATATCCTTGATATGTTTATCTTAACCGGTGACGGATATCTTTCCTTCCCCCGAAAGAGTCTATCCTTGATATGTTCATCTTAATCGGTGACAGATTTTCTCTTTGATTGGTCTTCTACCCAGTAACCGGTAGCTGTAAATCCTACTTTTTCCCCTGTGCGGAGTCTATCCTTGATATGTTCACTTTAACTAGTGACGGATTTTCTCTTCTTTGGTATTTTATCCAGCAACTGATAGATGTAATCCATATTTTTGCTCCCCTTTTCAGAGTCTATCGTTGATATGTTCATCGTAACCGGTGACATATTTTATTTTTTATTGGTCTTCTACCCAGTAACTGGTAGTTGTAAATTCTTCTTTGTCCCCTCGCAGAGATAATCCTTAATATGTTCATCTTAACCGGTGACAGATTCTCTCTCCGACGTTTTTCTATCCAGCTTTTGATAAATGTAATTCCTACCATTTTTGTTCAGTTGCTATATCCTTGATATGTTCATCCTAACCAATGACGGATATCCTCCTTGGCATTTCCCAGGAAAGTCTATCCTTTATATGTTCATCCTAACCGATGACGGATTCTCTTCCTTGTCGATTTTATCCTTGATATGTTCATCCTAACTGATGACGGATACTCTCACCCTTGGTCTTCTACCCAGTAACTGGTAATTGTAAATCTTATTTTCTACATTTGTACCTAGTAAGGCTATTCTTACCCAGTAACCGATAATGAATACTCCCTATTGGCGATCCTCAGCGAGTCATCCTTGATATGTTCATCCTAACCACTGGCGGATATTCTCTCTGTTAGATCTTTATTATCTCCATACCTAGTAACAGGTAGTAGATAGTATATTTTTGTTCCTCCTGTGTTGAAGTTTATTTCTTCCCCAGTTGAGTTGAGTGCGCATTTCCTTAGTGAAATCGCTTTCCCCTGCATGATTCGAGTACCTCAGTTTTAGCGTGACTTATTTGTATCCTCTGCAGATTTTGTTGTTTCCCTGGCTGACTCTTTTCCATATTTGTGTGGAATCCCTCTAGTTCCCTAATAGTTTTAAGTCGTAGCCTAGCATACGCATAACTCCTCTTTTATCCTCCAAAGTCTCTATCTCCCCAGTGAGTTTTCCTTACGGAATGTGTTATACTCCTGCGGACTTTCGGTCTCTCTGATTTCTTTTCCTTTGTGGAAATATTCCCCCACAAAGAATTGACTTTGGCATTCACATCATATGAATGATGAGGTCTCTTAGGGACCAAAATTTGTTTCTCTATGTTGTTATTTAAGCCCAGTCTACTGAGTCTAGCCGAAGATTTTAACCTTCACCTTCTCAGTTAGAATGTCCTTAAATAGGGGCAGCTGTAAGACCTCAATTTTGACCCTAAGATCCCTCATGCAATTTCAGCACAAGGATTAGCATTGGGATCACACCTTGGCATCCTCCTTACCCCTCTTTCATTGGGTTTGTTTTAGGAGATATCACCAAGCACTTTGTGATTATATCATACTTGTATTTTATCATTTCACTAACCAAAATACCAAAAATATGTCTTTGCATTTGCATAACTCTTTTGTAGGTAGGACATGATCTCCTTGATTCATCAAGTTCTCATCTAAGGGTTTGAGACCCTCATGAACAAAGAGCACAACCAAGAATTGATTCAAGAATGGTTATGAACATCATATATGAGTCCCAATGTTCTCTACATGTTATATTGATCAAGTTTTCTTCAAGAGTTTGAGGGTGATTTGCCTTGGAAACCCTAGTTTGACTGGGTATCTTGAGTAACTTCTCCAACAAGCTATCTCACAAATTGATCAAATTTCTCAAGGGGAACTCCAAAATTCATCATCTTATGCATATATAATCTACCATGAGCCAAGAAAGTCAAGAGAATTGGAAATTAGCAAGTTGGTCGATGGTGGTTGGCCAGATGAATTCATCTGATCAAAATTGGGTCTCCCTAGACCCTATCTCCTACAATTTTACCATATGAAAATGATTCCAAGAGAAAACTTACTCTAAATGACATTCCAAACAACTTTCATGTTGATACCTAGAGCTAGGTTTGTTTGTAAAGTAATTTTCTATGTTGAAACATTATAGGTCATTTTGTCTAAACCCTAATTTGAAAGTCAACTTCCCATGGCCATAACTTGCTAAATTTTTATGAGATTAAAGATTTCCAAGTTGAAAAATAAAATTCAATGTGCCTACTTCAACTTTGATGTTTGGAGTCGGAGGTAATTCAACATTTTTGAGCATGTGATATGAGGTTACATTATAGGTCACTTTTGACCTATACCATTGGTCAAGTGATTGTTCCAAACTTCAAAAATTCATAACTCTATCATTTAAAATCCAAATGACATGAAATTGGTAACCATTTTTAGGGTCTTTGAGAGAGCTACAACTTTGATGAAGACATGTTTCTCATTTGAAGCTTAGATAAAAAGTTAAGCAAGGTGGAATATTGAGAGATATGGCTTGACACTTAGAAAAATTTTGATATGTCAAAACTTTCCAACCTTCCACCTCAAATTTCTCCAAGTTACAAGCTCAAAATTAAAAGTCTTGAACATGAAAGTTGTTCCTCTTGATCTCACCTTTCCAAAGAGCTCAAATTCATTCATTTTGGACAAGAAATGCATAGGCTGCGCATGGCATGAACAGGGTGATATCACTTGGCAAGGATCAAACTTCAAACATGAATGTGCACTTTCCTTGAAATCCAAGCTTAATTCAGAACATCCAATATTCATTTGTGGACCTCAAGCAATCATTTCATGGGCCTGTGCATGCCCATGCACCCTTGCATCACCATTTGCCAAAATTGGAAAGTGATTTGAAGTGTGCAATTATCAACTGTTTCAGCTATAAATAGAGCTCCAATTGCTCAAAATTCACACACATTCGCGCCAGCTTTGATCCCCCATCTCAAACCCTCACTTTGCAAATGTTAAGCCTAAGAAATTCTGTTGAATTTGAGGTTGAATTTCCACTATTTTGAAATTCAAATCTCCAGGAACCCATAGCTTTTCAAGCATCTAATCCTTCTTCTGCAAGCAAGTGGAGTGAGATCAAGCACAAGCAAGATCAAGACCAGTTGAATCCAGACCTCCATTGAAGGTATTTTCCAGAAATTTTGAACTCTTAGATTCTCTTAAATTCTTTCTCAATTCTATTGATTCTTTGGTTGTCTGAAGTCCTACCAATGTAGGCAAGAAGATTGAGTTGCTTTGAGGCCAAATCGAAGCAACTCAGTTCATGTACCTTAAATTTCAACTCCATGTATCTCTCAATATACTTTGAGTTAGGATGAATTGATGTCAGATTCGAGCTCAGTGTCATTTTTTCTTTAAGATCATGTCCTTGTTTTTCATTTTGGTGATGGTTGATGGTGGACTAGTTCGGTGAGGTCCACCGGAGAAGATGACCGGAGCTCTGGCACCGGCGATGCGTTGGCAAGTATCTGAACCACATGATCCATCCCTTTTGATTTAATCTTAAGCGTTGGTTTTAATTACCACTTGTGCAGCGCTGTTGACTCAAGACCATATGGAACGCGCGCTAGGGACCATCTGATCTGCCACCTCAATTAATGAGGGAGATCAGATGGTCCACGTATTTTTGATTTTTTGAATTTTCATTTTAATTGCATTATTTTCATTAATTCATATTAAATTCAATATTGATCCAAAAAATATGGGACTTTCACCAAAAAAAATTCAAATATTTTCTCTTTCATATTCTGAATTAAAATTATTTTTTGGATCATTATTAATATTTTTCATGATTTAATTGGTTTTGCATTTGTTTTTAATTGTTTAAAAATATTTTTAAATGTCCAAAAATTATGAAATTTTTCTCCAAGGTCCTTTGACCTTTTTTGACCTATGATAAATCTCATGGCCATATCTTTGGTGTTTTGATGAGATTTTAGGAATTGGACAAACCATATTTGATTTAAATGCACTATTTTATTATTTTTAATTGAATAAATGTCAATTATTTTTGTTGACCATTTGTATTGACTTGTTTGAGTTTTCTTGTTGTTGTTGTGCATTGGTCAAGGTTGATTTGACTTTGTCAAATAATATCATTGGATTTAGGGGATTGATGGAATGTACATTCCATCTCCTTTGACCAATTTGTGATTTCATTCATCCCCTTCCCACTTCATCTCATTCCTCTTCTTAATTCATTCATTCCATTTGGCCTATGACATCTCAAAGTCCTAATGCTAGTTGATTGAAAAATTTACATGAGTATGGACGAGATTAGGCCACACCCTTTTGCATATTCTTTTTGTGTGTGGTATGTTTCATGAGGCATAGTCCCATTATACTATGTCTCTAACATGCATTAACACCAAAATTCTATTGCCCGACCTCAAATGGTTGTGACTTCTACATAAGTCCAATTACGATTGCTTAACATAGCGCTAAATTTGACACAAAAGGCATAAGCATTCTAGTTAGTGAGATTGTAAGTCTCCCCTCTTTCATGGTATTGTGTGGAAACTTGGCCTTCTTCCCTTCCTTTGAAGATGTTTTGTTCAAGGATCCATGCTTGTGATAAGTGGGTTGAGTGTTCTCCAAAGAATGTCTTGAAATGAAAAGCAAAAGCAAAACAACAATACTAACTTCTAACCTGATTAACTACTAACTTTAATTTCAAGCTTTACTTTAATGCAATTTACTTTAGCACTCTATTTCATTTGTCATTGTTTCATATCATTCTAATTGTTTATGTTTAATGCAATTTTCACTTTGTCCATTTGGACCATATTGTGTGATATATTTTGTTTGTGTATACTTTGCTTGTTTGTGGGTCTTGACCATTAATGTACATATAATAATAACAAACCCTAAAACCTTTGAGTGGACTGTTGGCTGATATTGGACAAATGGACTTAGAATTTAGGCAACCTTCCTATGCTAATGGACTTGGCCAATGCCAACTATTGAAGAACCAAGTGCTTGCAATTTGAAATTCATCTAATACATCTTTGAAGATCTCTCTAAGATTCATCTGCAACATGATCATTGGGAAGCTATTATTTTGAACCCGTGGCTTGTGGAATTCATCTGTTACATGGGTTATTTTGGAAGAAGATCATGGAATGGATAAGCTTGGATGAGGCCATCATTATTTGGATGCCTTGCTCTTCAAGATCATATAATTGCGCATTTGTGTGTTGCTTGATTCTAAAAGTCCAAGGGAATTCTGGGTTTCTATTGACATTTTTGTCTATTGGATTGCTACCCACTTGGTCAGATCTTTTCAACTCTAAACTTTTAATTTTTGTGCTAGGATAGGTCCTCTATCTCTTCGATCCCATTTATTTAATTTGAAAATCTCTCCCTCCATTTTCAAAATCTTCTTTGAGTGAACCACTCATGTTCTAAATT